>NC_067478.1:13633950-13876450 GCF_947179515.1 Apodemus sylvaticus | reverse complement strand
ACGGGGAGATAAAGTATTGTGTGCTACTATAGCCAAGTCTGGTCCTGAACTCCTGATCCTCCTGTTTTCCTTGGGTTACAGGTGTTATGCCCACATCTGGCTTTCACAGCTCCTTCTTAAGGGCAGAAGTTCCAATGAGGCATCTACAGTGCCAGGTGCATTACCTATAACCCACCTACTGGGAAGCAAAGGAAAGAGGCTTGCTTGAGCTAGAACTTCAAAGCCACCTGTGCAATACTCTAAGACTCCATCTCAAAGGAAAAAGAAGGGGGGTGGGGAGTATAGCTCAGTGGTAAAGTGTGGTGTTGTATCTGTAAGGCCTGATGTTTAGGACCTTCCTAATACCACCACCATCATTGTGCACACACACACAGGAAACAGAAGCAGCATGGGAGAAAGAAAGCTTAACTGTATATGCACATCAAGATGTCTTCTGCACACCCTATGGATGACTTCTGGAGGCACAGCAAGAGAAGGAGTGTGCAGCACCTATGGGTAACCACACGGGGAAGTTTTCTATCCCAAGAGCATAGTATACTTCTTGGCATTCACAGAGGCACGGCCTACCTGACTCCTAGTTAACCTAAACAAACAGTCTTTGAGCTTAGCCACAGCAATCTAACACTCTCAGAGCCACTCACCTGCCATGTTGGAAATGTTAACGTTCAGCCTTTTCGAGTTACAGGGCATTTTAAGAAAGAAAAAAAAAAGGGCAATCAACTCTTGTTTTAGCAATGGTAGGGAAGGCATTTCTTTAAAACCTAAGTCAGGCTGTCAGAGGGGTTGCAAGTATGTGCTTCTACTACACAGCTGCCAGAAGTCAGGGCCATGGGAGAGTGGAGGGCAATGAACTGGAAACTGCCTGGACACACGGTAGCAGCACAGGCCACAGAAGCCACTCCCCATGCCTTTTCTAAGCTCTTGACCTTCAAGGTGCTATATAGAAAGAGACTAGGCAGGCTCATTCCAGATGTAGCAAAGACTCTGTGACCTAAAATACTGTTCTTTCCAGTAGGCAGAGGGATTTGAACAGGCGGTCCCAGCAGGGAAGAGAGCCTGCTAAGACAAAAAGTCACCAGGAATGATGGTCTTGGCAAGTGGAGAAAAGACTTAAGTCTGAGGGAAAGAAAAGATGCTCCTGTGCTCTGACTGTTGTCCCCATCCACAGGTACATGTTGACCTGAGGTGAACCATCATTCATCTGGATATTGAGATATTCTTCTGTATCAAAAATATATATATGGGGGGAAATGGGAAAAGGAAAATCATTTGAAATATAAATAAAAAATATAGAAAATAAACAAAAAAAGGGGAAAAATGTCATATTGCCAAAGAATTATCAGGTAGACTTTAATGATAGTAAAGTGTTTTGAGATAGTGGGGAAGATAGTGTGTATGCAAGCATCCAAGACTAAGGGCAGCAGGCTGGGTCAGGGCTCTGTTTCAAGCATCTACTCTCTGAACAAGAAGAGCCCAGGAATTCCTACTAGCCTAAAAGCTTCTCCATCTGGTGCTCAACAACTTAACTCATCCTAACATTCCTTTCAAACCACACATAGAGGTCCATGGAGACTGTAGTGTCCACGGTGCATAACCAAGGACCTTGAAAAACCTATTGCAAATATTTTCTCACTTGGAGTCTGTCTTCTCTGCCAAGTCCACCCTCGTGACTCACTTTCCAGAAGCATGCCCTCAGGACAGTGTTTCCACTGCCACCTACCCACCCCAGACTAAGCTCTTATTGGAGGCAAGATTCCTCCTCTCTTACCTCGAGAGATGGTCCCTCCAGGGGCAGGGTTGACACACATGGGTGGAAGGCGGGGTGGGGGAAGCTTGCACTGACGCTGCCTGTGCTGGGTCCGATCTGGGGAAAGAGAAAACATACAGGGTGACATGTTCTCAGCCTTCACAGAGCACACTACTGAGCTAATTCACCTTGAGAATCCAAGTGGATCTTAGCTAAATATTGGAGAGCCAATCCCAGGTTCTGAGGACCAGAGCAGCAATGCTATGCAACAGAACAGTAACTGGCTTATGGGCACAGCAGAAACATCATTGAAGAAGCTCCCTTCTGACTCTCTAGAGGCCCTCAGACTACATCTACCCTTTATGAAGCTTATGATTGCTTGGTTTCGTTTTTCTGAAAGAGCATATCAAATAGCCCAGGCTTGAACTCATCATGTAACCAAAGATAATTTGAACTCTTAGGCTCAAGTGCTGGAATCACAGGTCTATGTCACATCTGGCCTCTCTACGAGTCTTAACAGACAACCTATATACTTTGTTTTAGTTTTTTGTTGTTGTTGTTGTTGGAGACAGGGTTTCTTTGTGTAGCCCTGGCTGTCCTAAGAACTAGATCTGTAGACACGATGACATGGGTTCAATCCCCAGATTCACACAGAGGAAAGAGAGAACTGACTCTGACCTCTAGAAGTATGCCACAGAACACAAATAAATAAAATTATAATTTGAAATGTTAAAGTGATAAACTTGTCACGCCAAATGTTGCATTTAAGAGACTAAATCCTCCGTAACAAGGACCTATAAACGTCACTAACTCCTATCCTACTATGGCGTGTATCAGTGTATGTGTATAACCTGCACGTCACAGTCAGAGAACTCTCTGTAGCCCGTTCTTTCCTTCTACCTCAAGTTCTGGGATCAGACTCAGGCGCTCAACCTTGACAACCAGCATCTTTTTACCTCCTAAGCCATCTTTTCAGTCTACATATTACCTGTTATTGTTGTAACAGGGTTTCACTATAATAGCTATAACTGGCCTGGAACTCACAGAAATCCAGCTGCCTCTGCCTCCCAAGTGCTGGGATTAAAGGCATAAGCCAACACACTTGGCCACAAATTACTTTTATAATAAGCTCCAAACTTTTGAGATACCTGAAGTAAAGTTAAGTAGCCCCCCGTACTTTGGGGGCCCCCACACTGCCTCAGCAAGCCTGCTTCCATCAGAGTAGACAGGATACAGGCTGAGCAGCCCACTAGCTGCCTGCTGCAGTGGTCCAGAGCAGCCTACCATGCACACACCATGTGTCACCCTCTGGTCATACTACTGTACTTACCCTGGTCCAAGGTCTATATGTGTGCTACGTCTTTTTTGTTCCTATGTGTATTGGTTCTTTGATGCTTCATACATGCACACAATGCGCTCCAATCATGTTCTACTTCTCCAGTAAGTCTGAAGACACTAGAGGTGTGTGGTTTTTACAGGAAATACATACAGTGTTACACATGAAATGCACATAGGCTTTCTAGATTAAGGTTTAATTTTGAATTGATTTCTGCTCTGTCTTGATGGTAAGGTTAGAAATGATTAGCTAGCCAGGCAGTGGTGGCGCACGCCTGTAATCCCAGCACTCTCGGAGGCAGAGGCAGGCTGATTTCTGAGTTCGAGGCCAGCCTGGTCTATAGAGTTTCAGGTCAGCCAGGGCCACACAGAAAAACCCTGTCTTGAAAAAACCAAATCCAAAAAACAAAAAACAAACAAACAAACAAACAAAAGAAATGATTAGCTAACTTCTCCATTCCTATCTCAAGAGTCTTCACACATTCTCCCAAATACCACATTAAAAAAAAAAACAAACAAACAAACAAAGGGGAGCTGGAGAGATGGCTCAGCAGTGAAGAGCACTGACTGCTCTTCCAGAGGTCCTGAGTTCAAATCCCAGCAACTACATGATGGCTCACAACCATCTGGAATGAGATCCGATGCCCTCTTCTGGTCTGTCTGAAGACAGCTGCAGTGTACTCATATATAATAAATAAATAAATCTTTAAAAAAAAAGTTATGTGCTAACTATGTAAGTCTGAGCTTAGTGTTTGAGTCCTCATTCTGTGACAGGACAGCAGAGAAACGAGTCAGATATTCAGTACGCAAGAAAAGGCAAAAATTTGCAGAGCGAGGAAGACCAGCTTGGACTACAACACAGAGAGTTCAGAGACAATCTGGAATACTATCAAGACGTTGTTTCATATAAAATAAAATAGAACAGAACAAAACAAAAAGACTATTGGTAGATATGTTTAACACTCCCTTGGTTAGAAAGCAAGATCCAATATTAGACCATAGTATATCCTGCAGCTACTTAGTGATAACATGAATTGCTCCTTCATAAGGAGTCAGGGCCTGCTTCAAGGTCTCTACATGTGTTAACTCAGCTGACCCTTGGGATCCTGGGAGAAAGGTGCTCATTTCATCCACTGAAATAATAAAGAAGTAGGGCACAGAAAAGCTCAGTCTTCCAGCCTGAGCTGGAAGCTAGCCTCCAGCTAGCCAGTGAGTATAGAACCATCATGTAAACCAGAAATCTAGGTCCAGGTTTTCTGTTGAGGCCACCCTGCCCTGTACAAGACAGCAGTAAAACTGTCACCCCTTAGGTTAGATTGTGGTGGCACACAACCTATAATTACAGCACTTGGGAGGCAGAGACAGGCGGATTTCTGAGTTTGAAGACAGCCTGGTCCACAGAGTGAGTTCCAGGACAGCCAGGGCTACACAGAGAAACCCTGTTTCAAAGAAAACAAGAACAATAACAAAAGGATGTCACCCATCAATCAAGCCTTGGTCTAAAAAGTCAAGACAAATTAATTTGTTGTTTTGTTTTCTGTCTGTGAAGTGCTGGCTGCCTTGCAACTCACTGAGATCTGTTTCTGCCTCCCAAGTACTGGGATTAAAAACATGTACTGCCCACTCAGCCCAAGTAAATCTAAGCAATCTTGACCCCGTGCTGACTGGGGCCTATCGTGTAATTCTGTTAACAGTCTAGCGTAGCTGGTAGAGTGCCTGTCACGTACAAAGCTCTGGGATCTATCCCTAGCACAGAATAAACCACGTGGTAGCAGGGGAATGGGGAGTTCAAGACATCCAAGGCTATGTAGTGAGTTTGAGGCCAGTCTGACCTGTGACTCCCTCTAAAGAAAAGGAGCACTAAATAACACTTCCTCTCTTTAGAAAACCTGTACTGTTCTTTCAGATATTCCTACCACAAAAGAACCTAAGTCAACGGCCCTTTTTAAGTGAGTGGACAACAAAACCCACAAGTTAGTAAAGAGACACAAAGTAATTAAGTGACACTAGGTTTTCAGCTCAAAAAATAATGTGCTGTCTACAGTAATCTCCGTTATAATCTTTCTACTTATCACACCCTCCATCTCAAAAAAAAATAAAAATAAAAAAGAAGCAAATCAGTTTTTTCAGTCTAGTTTTTTCCTTAGTTTTTTAGGAATAACAGAAGACAATCAAAGAGGCAAGAAGCTGTCCACAGCCCTGGCACATGTGGCTATCCTCGGGGTCCTAATCTGTGGGGTATATAGGCCACCGCTTGTTTAGAGCTCCCTTGCCTTTATGAACATAAGAGAGTAGACACGCCTGGCAGTAGTGGTGCATGCCCGTAATCCCAGCACTCTGGGAGGCAGAGGCAGGCGGATTTCTGAGTTCGAGGCCAGCCTGGTCTACAGAGTGAGTTCCAGGACAGCCAAGACTACACAGAGAAACCCTGTCTCAAAAAAGCAAAAACCAAATCCAAAAAAAAAAAACAAACCCCAAAAAGAGAGTAGACACAATGGGAAGGATCTATTTAATAAGCAATTATGGAAATTCTATCCTGGCTCTACTTGTGAAACATGCTCATGTCAGAACCTTGGTCAGCTTTTATACTCAAACATTTTATACACAAACATTCACATATACAAATAAGTAAATATGATTTAAAAATTTTAGTCAGTGGAACACACCTTTAATCCCAGTACTCAGAAGGCAGAGATTCACAGATCTCTGTGAGTTTAAAGTAGCCTGGTCCAAAAATGGAAAAAATTAAAAAATTAAAAAATTAAAAAATTAAAAAAAAAAAACCGCACGCCTTTAATCCCAGCACTTGGGAGGCGGAGGCAGAGGCAGGCGGATTTCTGAGTTCCAGGACAGCCTGGTCTACAAAGTGAGTTCCGGGACAGCCAGGGCTACACAGAGAAACCCTGTCTCAGGGCGGGGAAGGCAGCTTGGTCTACAGGACAGCTATGACAGACACACAGACACACAGGCACATAGACACACACATACACACAGATAAAAAAAAAATAAAATAAAAAAGGAGAAGAGAAAAACAGGAAGCATTTTGATAAGCAGTGAACGGGCAGGAAGGAGAGTTGGGGAAACAAGACCTAGGGCAAGAGACACAGCACTCTGAGCTAAGGCAGGCAAGGAAAAGGGCTATGCAAATTACCCGAGGGTCACAGGACTACAGTGCAGAGGCAGGCTCACAACCTTCCTAATGCCTTCTGTCACACAGAAGACAGGCACAGAATTGTGTACAGATCCATTCTTACCTTTTCTGAATGAGTCCAGGCTGAACATTTCTGGCCAAGAGAGAAAGCTGGAATCCTGAGAAGGAGGGTCAAAAGGCCATGAATGTTGATTACTATTCCTGGTTCAAGAATCTGCAAAGACTGCAAGAGCACAGACATTATCCAGAAGACAAGGGGCTGGAGCTGGGCACCAGCGAGCCCCACCACCACTCCCCAGGAGGGATTCAAGGCCAAGCCAGGTGGTGATAGAATGCACCGCTCATCCCAGCACTCTGGAGGAAGAGGCTGGTGGATCTCTGTGAGTTCAAGGCCAGCTTGGTCTATAGAGTTAGTTCCAGGACAGCCAGAGCTGCAGAGAGAAACCCAGTCTTAGAAAATCAGGACAAAAAAAAAAAAGGATGAGAAGGCCAGTTCTGCACTCTGTCCTTGATGCTTTCTAACTGATAGCTTTGTCCTTTTGCTCTTCCAAAACTCCAGAAGCTTATTAAACAAGAAAGCAATAAACGTGGCAAGACACAGCTCCACCCAGTTACAAACAACACATGGAGATTTTCTTGGGCTTTCCAAGAAGAAACTAAATTCCATATGGACCATCAAAACAAGGACTAAGGACTGCCTAATGACTGCTTACTATGGTTTTAGAAAATCTAATTCAGGGGCTGGAGAGATGGTGCAGCGGTTAAGATCACTGACTGCTCTTCCAGAGGTCCTGAGTTCAAATCCCAGCAACCACATGGTAGCTGACAACCATCCATAATGAGATCTGACACCCTCTTCTGGTGTGTCTGAAGACAGCTACAGTGTACTTACATATAAATAATAAATAAATCTTTAAAAAAAAGAAAGAGAAAAAAAATCTAATTCAGAATGAGAACTGACTGAGAATTCAGGATAAAGAATGACCATATATTAAAATTTCATAATTTAAAAGTATTTTATTGGGAAGTGTCTTTGAAATGCATGGTAAATTTCTATGTAATAATTGTTACTGTAATAATAATTTCTAAGTAATAATGGTGTTATTAATAATAAGTTATAAATACTACAGTACAGCACAGCTACTGGCCAGAAGTCTTGATGTCTTCTTTTATTCCTGAGACAGGGTTTTACTATAGAGTCCAGACTAGCTCAAACTATTTTAGCTCCCTGAGCACTGGTATTCCAGGCATACACCCCATACTCAGGGTTTTGGTACATTCTACCGATTGGTACATTCATCCTTACATTTTTTTTTTTTTTTGTTAATTTGCTTCACTTTCTGAACTCTGATCCTCCTCCATCTGCCTTCCAAGTCAAAGAACGACAAGTGTGTGCCACCATGCCTATTAACTGAGGAATCTATTTAGAGAGTACAGAGAAAGTAACACTTATAATTTTGTAATATTGTTTTGTAAAACACTCAAACTCATACTTAGAGATCTTCTTAACAATAGCACTTCTGGAATAGGATTAGGTCCAGTAACCCTTACTAAATTTAGTTTTGAAAACTCTATATAATGTTTCTGTACATCAGGTTACTGTCTAACATTGCTAGGAGCCTAGGAGGCCCCCGTTCCAGTTCCCGACTGCCGGTCCCTTTCATTCACAACGTGTGGGAATGTGGGCAATAAAGGGCTTGATCGTACAAGTCCACAATACGACCTCCTCTTCCCCAGGGATGCTGGAAATTTCAACTAATAAGATATGGTGCACTCCAGAGAGAAAACTTTAATATAAAATTAATAACAACATCACTTACTCAGAGAAGTTACATCCTATCAACACCATCTACACAAATTAAAAAAAAAATAGTTTGGGATCCTAATTTTAAAGAAGACCTGAGTGTTTTAGGATTTGTTTGGTTTTTGGGTTTTTTTTGTTTTGTTTTATTATTTTGTTTTGGTATTAGGAATTACAATCAAGGCCTTGTTCATGCTAAGCAATTGATTTACCACTAAGCCCATAAGCAATACTTTCTTGCTAGGAAATTTTAAGTTAATCTGCATGTAAAAAGACTTGGGTTTTTGTTTTAAATTAGGTTTCTGGAGGTTTTTTTAGATAAAGTTTCACTCTGTTATCCAGTCTGGCCTAGAACTCACTCTGTAGCTCAGACTGTGATTGAACTCAAAGAAACCCTCTTACCTTAGGCTGCCAAGTGCTGGAATTACAGACAGGAGTCACCATGCCTAGCAGAGTTTTGCTTTTTAAGTCTCTGGATCCTCTCTTGTCAACAAAGTTTCATATACCACAGTCTTTTCCTGTCTTCATCTCAAAAAATATGAGATTCAAGATATCAAATCATTTATTTTATCATGTTCTAGAACATTTCACAGAGATCCAAAAGAAACATGCTTCTCTTATAATGTGGCAATGTTTTTAAAAATAATTGATTCAGTCTAATATAATTTATAGATACATAAAATTCTAGTAAGTCAAAATTTCTTTTGTGCGGAAACACAACTTCTAGTAGACCGCTTACGTGATGTCTTCAAGCCAATAATAATAAACAATACTTCTAAAAGAGCTACATGCTTTATGGTGGGGCTGAGTAAAATGCACACCACGAGCATCTATGAGCAGGGCTAAGTCACCTTACCTTAGAAAAGCAGTGAAGGGCTCAGATTTTGCAGGCTTTTGAACTGGAGCTGAATTCTCTCCTTGCTATTCCTCATCACGAGGCTGGGCCTCCTGGAAAATAATAAGGTAGGCTCACTGGAGTGGCAACCTTCACTCAGAAGCAAAATGATACCAATCACAGAAATCAATGTACTAACTTTAACAAGTTTTGACACAATAGCCACACTCAAGAGGCCCCTGACCCATTCTAGACCCACCAAATGTGAATTGTGCCACAGAACACCCATAACAAAATGTTAACATTTTCTCGAAGCTCAGAGCAAAAGCCTCTTCACTTTTCTAATCCCATAATGGCTATAATACCAATCTATCTAAAATGGTATTTCCAGACTGAGAAAATTATAACATCAAAAAAATCTCAAAAACATTTTCACAGTTTACAAAGAATGCCCATAGACTTGACCTCATATAATTCCTGAAGCTACTCTACGAAAAATATCCTCTCCTAGAGAAAGAAACTGAAACACTGATATATAATTTACCCAGGATCCCATAGCATCTGGACCGAATGGAATTCTGACGCCATGGTTTACATGTTTATATTACACTACTTTTCTTACACATCAACCTGTATTCTGCATGTATCATGTACAGTCTTCAAAAGACCAAGGGAATCAAACTTTTTGGACTATAGCTTCATAAATTAAAATATTGAAAAGTTATGATCTTTGGGTGTCAGGTGGGGTATGCCCGCATAGATAGAAACTTTGGCAAAGAATATATAAATGTACAAGTAAAATGCATTATCATACATCTAGATAATAATATATGATAAAATCAGCAAAGAGTCTTCCTGCCAGGAAATGTCAGACTCTGAGATTTAAGTATAAATTCTAAGATGTAATCAAGAGTTGCATGGCAGTGGGGTCACTGTCTTCCAAGAACCATTGCAAGGAAAATCATCAGAAAACGTGTAATTTTACTTTGCCCAGTAGGTTGCATCCACAAACAAGCTGAAGCCTTGCAAAGTGGACGGCAGCAGTCTATTTGCCACAATGCATGCCAAGTACCCATGAACTGGGGGTTGTAAGATGAACAGTCTCTGCATTGGAAAGCCACAACTTAAAGACCAATGTTGCTTACACAAGGACTATCTAGAAAGCGCAACGACGCCGTACTCTTGGCTTGAGGGTTCTGAAGACCCCTGGGACTCCACTTCACTGCAAACAAAGGACCCACCATGCATTAGGTCTTCCCCTGCAAAATGGGACAAGTCACTACCAGCAAACAAAGAACACCTCACCCCTTAGCCTCCCCCACTGACAAGGTCGGTGCAAAATGAGGCAAACCAGAAGAGTAAAAAATGCATCAAGACCTCCCTTTGGAGGAACGGTCCTGACCGCACAGTGGGAGGAGGGGCAGACAAAGGTCTCCGGCACTCCTGAGACTTCCTTCGGGCCCAGCCTGGGAAAAAAAAAAAAAAAAAAACCGAGCATCCCCTGAGGCGAAGGCGTCGTCGAGCCAATGAAGCCGCCTCTCTCGGCCTCCGCGGAGCCCCTGGCAGCGAGGCCCGCCCCGGCGGACCGGTCTGGCCCCCGCCCCGCCCCGGCTCCATGGCAACGGCAGGCCGAGGCCTGGCTGCCCAAGGCTCGGCCGGGCCGGCTTCCCGGGCAGGCCTAGGATGCCCGGCCTGCTCCTCGGGCTCGCCAGCTCCTCCTTTCCACTCTCAGCCAGGCCGACGGCCGGACTCGGGACCCCTCCTCGCGCCGACCACCCCCGACCGTGTCAGGCTGCTTCAAGGGGCGCGAAAGGGTAGAATAAAAAGCCCAATTCACCTGTTGTTACAGATGTGAAACAAGCCTCGGTGCACGGCGCATGAGCCGCGGGCCCCCCCAACTACGGCCGGACTACAACTCCCACCAGCGATGGCGCGGTCCCTTCCGGGTCCCGAGGCGGAAGTCCCACCTGCGGCCCCGGCGCTGTTCGGCCTGCGCCTTTCGCCTGGCCACCTCTGAGGGGTGCCGCTTCCTTGGGGCTCGCGGGGCGTTTGGCTGCCTAAGTTGTCTCTAGTGTTCCTGAGCTCACAGCGCGAGACGGTCAGTCTGAGCCTGGCCGGAGGGCGCGCGGCAGTCGCCCCAGACGCAGGCGGGACTTCCGGCGGAGCGGACGGGGAGGTGCGTAGCCTGCCCGTGCCGTGGGAGCCGGCTGGAGCTGGGGACAGATGGCCATCTCTGATTGTCTAGCCATCCCCAGCAGCAGCTCTGTGTTGCGACTTTTCTCTCCTGCGTCTCCCCTTGGTCTTCTGCACTTTTAGGGAGGTGAGCGATTTTGCCTCACAGAGACATAAACCAGGCAAAAAACAGGGTAGCGCTTGCAGCTAGTTTAAGGGGTGTGTGGTGAGAGTCGACTACGAGCCTAGGCCACATCGCCTCTCAGCGAGGAAAGGGGGTTTCCCTGTTTATACTCTGAACAGAATGAAGCATGCGTTCAATGAAATCTGCCTTCGATAGAGGAAACCCAGTGGCGTTGTTCGGTAATTCACAACTGGAAAGACAATATTTCGTGGTATTTAGAGAACTAATACAATAGCTCGTCATTTAAAATAGGCTAAGAGCGGGGGTGGGGGGGGAGGTGGCGCATGCCTTTAATCCCAGCACTTGGGAGGCACAGGCAGGCTGATTTCTGAGTTTGAGGCCAGCTTGGTCTACAGAATGAGTTCGGGACAGCCAGGGCTACACAGAGAAACCCTGTCTTGAAACCCACCCCCCACCCACCCCCAAAAAAGCCAATCTGGATTGCATAGCAAGAAAGGCAGGTAGCATGTGCTTTTAATCTTAGCACGCTGGAGGCAGAGGCATGCAGATCTCGCATCTGAATAGTTCCAGGCCGGTCAGAGCTACATAGACCCTGTCTCAAATGAAGAAGGAAAGAAGAGGAAGAAAGGAAAGTGTACTAGTTGTTATTCTCCCACTACATTGCACAGAAGGCTAGGAGACTAGGCGAAACAATTACTTCTTGAAAACAAAACATAGAAATGCCTGCAGTGCCCAATATGTTTGGTACACACTTGGAATCCCAACACTTAGGAAGTGGGAAGGATGTGCAAGGCAAGCCTCGGTTACATAATTAGGCCTGCAGTTACCTGGGACTGCATCTGGAACAAGCAAACAAATCCTTGTGCTGGTAACCTGAGAGACTGCTATTTATAGGCAGGTGTGTAGACTATATGACCCTGGTCCCAGGAAGCTTTAGTATCTAGTAGAAAAGCTGACAAAGTGTGGAGCCAAAGGAAAAAGATAGATGCTAGAAAGGTGTGAAGCGCTACCAGGACTCTAGAGAAGGCTTGCATATTGCTGAGGGACAATGTGCAAGAACATGGCTCACTATGACCAGCAGGTTAAATAAATGTGTAGGCTTTTACAGGAAAATAGATCAGACAAAGTTTCTGAGTGTGGTAGTGGTTCAACCCCCGTTTGCTACAAATTTGAGGGCAGCCTGGGTTACATTGAGAGTCACTGTCCCAACAATGAAACTGCTGGAGAGGTGGCTCAGCAGTTCAGAGCATTTGCTCTTCGAGAAGACCCAGGTCCAATTCCTAGCATCCACATTGAAGCTAACAACCCTCTGTAGCTCCAGGCCCAAGGGATCTAATGCTCCTGCCTCTGTCAGTGCTGTGCTGCCTAGACTAGACATAAAGTCAGGCAAGTATTTATACACAGAAAATATATAAATATCAAATATATATACATATATATATATACATATACATATATATATATATATAAATAGGCCAACAAGACAATCACCAGAGCCCACATAGGAAAAGGAAAGAACCAAATTAGGGAAATTGTCCTTTGATCTCCATGTACGTGATCTTGCGCTGTAGTGCACACACCCACCCACTCACACACACACACAAATAATACTCATAATTTTTTTGGTTTGGTTTTGCTTTGTTTTTCAAGACAGGGTTTCTCTGTGTAGACCTGGCTGTCCTGGAACTCACCGTAGACCAGACTGGCCTCAAACTCAGAAATCTGCCAGCCTCTGCCTTCCAAGTGCTAGGATTAAAACTTGCCACCACTGCCCGACTGGTTTGGGTTTTTTGAAACAAGGTTTCTCTGTGTAACAGCCCTGACTGACCTGGAACTCCATTTCTAGACTAGGTTGATCTTAAAATCAGAGATCTTCCTACCCCTGCCTCCACAGTGCTAGGATTAAAGCCCCGTGCCACCACTCCCAGCAATAACTTTGATATTTAAGAATTAGAAATGCAGCCGGGCGGTGGTGGCACACGTCTGTAATCCCAGCACTCTGGGAGGCAGAGGCAGGCAGATTTCTGAGTTTGAGGCCAGCCTGGTCTACAGAGTGAGTTCCAGAACAGCCAGGGCTATACAGAGAAACCCTGTCTCAGAAAAAAAAAAAAAAAACAAACCAAAGAGAGAGAGAGAGAGAGAGAGAGAGAGAGTGTGTGTGTGTGTGTGTGTGTGTGTGTGTGTCAGAAAAAAGGGCTGGAGAGATGGCTCAGTCATTAAGAGCACTGACTGCTCTTCCAGAGGTCCTGAGTTCAATTCCCAGCAACCACATGGTGGCTCACAGCCATCTGTAATGGGATCTGATACCCTCTTCTGGTGTGTCTGAAGACAGCAACAGTGAACTCACATATATAAGTAAAATAAAATGATAAATCTAAAAAAAACAAAAACAAAAAACAAAGAATTAGAAAAAAAATAAGCTGGTGGTGATGCATACCTTTAGTTCCAGCACTGGGAGGTGGCAGAGGCAGGTGGGTATCTGAGTTTGAGGCCAGCCTGGTCTACAGAGTAAGTTCCAAGACAGCCAGAGCTACACAGAGAAACCCTGTCTTGGAAAAACAACAACAACAACAACAACAAAAGTCAAACACAAAATAATTAAAAATAAATCAGGCCTAGTGTCTCATACCTTTAATTCCCATGCTTGGGAGGCAGAGACAGACAGATGTCTGACTAGCCAGGGATACATGGGGAGACTGTCTCGAAAGTGAAAAAAACAAGCAAACCAGAAGTAAGATCTAGAGAGTTGGCTCAGAGTTCAGGACACATACTGCACTTGCAGAGGACCCTACTTCCCTTCCCAGAACTCAGGTCAAGCATTTCAATTACCTCTGACTCCAAGTCCAGGGAATCTGACACCCTTTCCTCTGGCACCTGTACTCTGTACACACACACACACACACTTTAAAAAAAAAAAAAAAAAAGGTTGGGAATGTCACATTAAGAGATTCCCCCTAGCCGGGCGGTGGTGACACACGCCTGTAATCCCAGCACTCTGGGAGGCAGAGGCAGGCGGATTTCTGAGTTAGAGGCCAGCCTGGTCTACAGAGTGAGTTCCAGGACAGCCAAGGCTACACAGAGAAACCCTGTCTCGAAAAAAACCAAATCCAAAAAACCAAAAAAAAAGATTCCCCTGGTCTTTCTTTCTTCGTGGTGGCCTTCAGCATACACTTTTTACTGAACTACACTAGCAGCCTCTTAAGAAATGCAGGCTGGTTAGACTGCAGTCTCAGCCTTTAGATTGGTTGAGCTATAGAGGTACAGAGGCATCACCACACCTGCCCCTTTCCTCCACCACCTCCCTTCTCTTCAGGCTAGAGATTACCCCAGAATCTCAGTCAAGCTACTTGTGTGCCCTAGTCACCCAGCCACACTCCCCAGCCCTTTTGATTCTGAGACAAGGTATATCAATCACTGCATGGTAGACGAGGCTGACCTTGAACTTAGAGATCTTCCTGTGTAGGGAATAGAAGAAGACCTGAGTAAGTTTGTACTGTTGACTCAGGCAAGGGCTCCAAGCCTCAGCCCCATGGAAGTGGCAGAACCTTACCTGAGTGAAGGCCCAAAAGAAATGCTAAAGCTTTCTTCAAGGAACCAAGTGTGAGTGTGTATGAACAATGTCCAGTGTGTGCAAAGACTAGCAACTGCAGCTTCCCCTGGATGTTTTATAGCCTCAGAGACCTCCTGCCAAGATTAGCCAACCCATCCCCCCTATGCTGTACCTAATATACATGCTGAGGTTCTAGAACCCTGCCTCATCTCAACTTTGCTGCACCTAAGTGTGTATGTCTATTTTCATTTCTGCCCTGCTCCTAGTCAGGGTTCCAGGACCCAAGCTGAATGGGATGTGGTATACCTACCTTCTGCCTCCCTGGTGCTGGAAGTAGACATGTGATACCTGCCTGTTTCCTTCATCCCACCCCCATGAAACGTCAGGCTATAAACCATTCTTAGTGCTTACTGCCTTCTGAACACTGAGTATAGAAATAGCCCCTTGCTCTTTGTCCCATTGTCACTGACAGAGCCCAGCAGCTGTTCCTGCAGTGCTGACAGATCCAGAACAGTATCTGGAAGGCTGCTGCTTTTGTATTTTTAAAAACTGCTGCCAGGAGATGATGGCACACGCCTGTAATCCCAGCACTTGGGAGGCAGAGGCAGGGGGATTTCTGAGTTCCAAGGCCAGCCTGGTCTACAGAGTGAGTTCCAGGACAGCCAGGGCTACACAGCTACACAGAGAAACCCTGTCTCAAAAAACCAAAACAAACAAACCTGCTGTGGTATACATGTATAATATGTGGGGGTTGGAGGAGATATGCACATGCTACAGCATACTGTGGAGCTTCAAGAACAAACTGTGGGGCTCGTTCTTTCTTTCCACCTTCATGGGGGTTCCAGTGATGAGCTCAAGTCATAAGGCTTGTGTGAGAAGAACCCACCCATGGAGCCGTTTCTCAGGCCTTCGTGCTTTAAATGAATGACAGGTTGGAAGCACAGAGGGTTGTGGTTTCTGTTTTGTTGCCATTTTCACTCGTAGAGGAATATGTGTTCCCCATTCCCAGTTATCTATACTACATACATGAGGGCAGGTCGCCCACTCCTTCAGACATGCTACTCTATGGGTTGTGGGCACAAATTGCCTCTGCTTATTTCTGGATGTGTAACTGGGCAACAACGTCAGACACTACCTTAAAAAAAAAAATAGGGGGTTGGAGAGATGGCTCAGCGGTTAAGAGCACTGACTGCTCTTCCAGAGGTCCTGAGTTCAAATCCCAGCAACCACATGGTGGCTGGCAACCATCTTTAATGAGATCTGATGCCCTCTTCTGGGATGTCTGAACACAGCAACAGTGTACTTACATATAATAAATAAATCTTAAAAAAAAAAAAAATAGAGCCGGGCAGTGGTGGTGCACGCCTGTAATCCCAGCACTCTGGGAAGCAGAGGCAGGTGGATTTCTGAGTTCGAGGCCAGCCTGGTCTACAGAGAGAGTTCCAGGACAGCCAGGGCTACACAGAGAAACCCTGTCTCACAAAAACAAACACACATACACACACACATACACACAAAAAAATATATAGGACTGGCAGGTAGAGCAATAGTGGATTTAACATGGTGTTTGCATATGTTCAAAACAAAAGCACAAGTTCTCAGAACAGACATGCACAGTCAATGATGTGCAGGGTACGTGAAAATGAATACTCATTCGGGCTCAGCCTGGTGAAGCTGCAGAGAATCAAGTATGAGAAAAGCTTGCCAGGCATGGTGACACACACCTCTGGTCCCAGCCCTCTGCTCTGTGAGTTCATGGACTCATGAGCTCTAGGACTAAGTGAAGAGACCCCAGTGCAATAGCCAAAAGAATTGAGTCGCAGTTTAAGCAGAAATTTAGTTGCAAAGCTATGCAAAAACAATACTCCAAAGAGAGAGCCACCCCAAGGCAGAACAGCATGTGAGTTCTGTATTATGAACTTAGAAGAAAGAGTTGAGACTGCTGAGCAGGTGGCCAAGCTTGGCAACCTAAGTTTTGTCCCCGGAACATTCATGGCATAAGGAGTGAGCCATCCCAAGTCTTGACCTCCTGCAAAATGTGCATCATAATGCCTGTGTGCATTTTCATAAGTAGGAGGCATGCTCATACGAGTAAGATGACTCTTTCCCCTCCCAAATCGTGATGGTCGATTCTCTCTTCCAAGGTATTTCTTCCAGTGATACTCTGTGAAAGCCCAGAAAGGAGGTAAGACTGCAAACCCACACTGTACATGATGCTATAATGAGGTCAGGCCCGGTGATTCAGCCCCTTCATCAGTGCACAGATGGGAAAATGTCCTGTTGCCTTGGTTTCTTACACAATAAGATCAAGCTGGACTCAACTGCAAGAGTTATTTCTTGTTTGTTTGTTTTCGAGACAGGGTTTCTCTGTGTAGGCCTGGCTATCCTGGAACTCACTCTGTAGACCAGGCTGGCCTCGAACTCAGAAATCCATCCGCCTGCCTCTGCCTCCCAAGTGCTGGGATTAAAGGCGTGTGCCACCTCTGCCCAGTGCAAGGATTATTTCTAACTCTGCCTACTTGGTATCACTTTTTTTTTTCTTTTCAAATACTGTCTCACTGTATAGACCTGTCTACACTATAACTCACAATGTAAACCACGCTGTCCTCAAACTCACAGCTCAGTGGGCAGTTGTTCTGACTGGACAATTCTGGTGATCTGAGTTCAGTCGCTGGGACACATATAAATGTGGAAGGAGAGAACCAGCTCTACAAAGATGTCATTTTACACGCACACCATGGCCCTCCCACTCATGCACACATATCATGTGCACACACAATGATAAGACTAAATGAAAAAAAAGACATAAATTTGAATAGACTATAGTAGAGGAGACAAAAGGAGAAAGTGAAAAACATGGTAAAAATGATAAGTTGAGTAAGAGGACATATTGTTATCAAAACATATGTATGGGCCAGTGAGATGGCTCAGGGTACAGATACGTTCAGAACCATCCCAGTGACCTGAATTAAATCCCTGGATGCTATGTGAAGGTAAAAAGGGAAAACTAACTTCACAAAGTTGTCTTGTACGTGTGTCATGTATGTTCATGCCAAAACACATAATACACACATACACAAAACTAACCAAGCAAGTAGCCAACAAACAATCAAAAACCTGGGTATTTATGAACAAGATGCAATAGTAATTTCCCTATAGTAGTAGCAGTTATTTCAAAGGCCAAGGTGAGAGGACACTTGAGCCAGGAATTTAAGCCAGCCTTGGTAACAAAATAATACTCTGTTTTAAGAAAAATATTATCTGGGGTGGTGGTACCATGTGACTTTAATCCTAGCACTTGGGAGGCAGAAAGAGCAGGAGGATCTCTGAGTTCGAGGCCAGCCTGCTCTACAGAGCGAGTTTCAGGACAGCTGATGCTACATAGGGAAACCCTGACTTGACATACAAAAAAAAAAAAAAAAAAAAAGTTTACATTTTAATGCTTATGTCATTCATTCAGGGTACTTGGTGCCCAGCCTGTCAAGAAAATATTTGGGGCTGGAGAGATGGATCAACAGTTAAGAGCACTGCTCTTCCAGAGGTCCTGAGTTCAATTCCCAACGACCATAAGGTGGCTCACAATCATCTGTAATGGGCTCTGATGCCCTCTTCTGGTGTGTCTGAAGACAGTTGCAATGTACTCATATAAATAAATAAATAAATAAGAAAATACTTGGTTATGTACTTGCTCTTAACCATAAGCTAGAGGGGCAATGAACACTTCGTTCCATTTGTGAATGGGAAATGCAGTTCTATTAACTGCTGAAGGAAAACAGTGTTCATTATTGTATTCCTCTGACTGTAACCTTGGCTGTCCCAAAACGTGTTCTGTATACCAGGCTAGTCTTGAACTCACAAAGATCTGCCTGCCTCTATCTTCCAAATACTGGGATCATGGGGGAAAGGTACCTGGCTGCTTCGGCTTCTTTTCCTAAATAAAATTTGTAGTAATTTATTTCTTATTTCTAAATTTTATAATTTTATATATGTGTATACTTTAGTAAGAATATATGTGTACCTAGGGCATATAGATGTATGTAAAGTCCAGAAGAGAGTATTAGATCCTTTGGACTAGAGTTAAACACAGTTGTAGGCCACCCCATATTCAGTGCTAGCCACTAAACCCTGGTTCCCTGAAAGAGCAGCAATTGCTCTGAACCACTGGGTCATCTCTCCAACCTTGATCTTGATCAGTCTTTCTTTTTTTAGAAGTGACAATTTCTCTAAGGGTCATACTTTTCTTTTTTCTTTTTTTTTTTTCTTTTTTTTTTTTTTTTTTTGGTTTTTTCGAGACAGGGTTTTTCTGCATAGCCCTGGCTGTCCTGCAACTCACTCTGTAGACCAGGCTGGCCTCGAACTCAGAGATCCACCTGCCTCTGCCTCCCAGAGTGCTGGGATTACAGGCGTGCACCACCACCGCCTGACTTCTAAGGGTCACTCTTAATAATTCTAGTTTTAATTTTCTGGGGTTTGTGTATGCGTATATGTGTATATACTTACAAACACACTGTTTTAAGGGCTGTCAGCCGTTTTGTTGTTGTTTTGTTTGTTTGGTTGGTTGGTTGGTTTGGTTTTTTTGGATTTGTTTTTTTCAAGTCGTGTTTCTCTGTATAGCCCTGGCTGTCCTGGAACTCACTCTGTAGATCAGGCTGGCCTCGAACTCAGAAATCCACCTGCCTCTGCCTCCCAGACTGCTGGGATTACAGGCAGGTGCCACCACTGCCTGGCTGTTTGTTTTTTTCCGAGACAGGGTTTCTCTGTATAACCCTGGCTGTCCTGGAATTTACTCTGTAGACCAGGCTGGCCTCGAACTCAGAAATCCATTGCCTCTGCTTCCCAAGTGCTGGGATTAAAGACATGTGCCACCACTGCCCAGCACTGTCAGCCTTTTTATTTTGTTTTCTTTTTGAATGTGTAAATATGTAGGCATGCACCTTTCGTGATGTGGCACATGTGGGTATCTGAGGGAACTCAAAGAGTCAGTTCTCTTCTATATGGATTTTAGAAATTGAATTCAGGGCATCAGCAACCTTAGCAGTTATCACACTGGTAGTCTTCCATAATTATTAAATTTTTTACTTTTATCTTTACGAAGGTCAGGCTGGATTCACAATCTTTCCATAATTACGCAATTACAGTTTTATGCCCATACTTGTAGCTAAATTATAGAAAACAGGGATACACTTAGTTTCATTCATGTTGCTGTGATAAAATAGGTACACACACACACACACCAATTTAGAGAAGAAAAGGGTTATTCTAGCTAACAATACCCAGTTCATGTCTGGTTTTTGGGAGTAGTGTCTGTTGTTAAAGGGAAACCACAGTACTAGCAGTTTGAGATAGCTGCCAAAGATAAAGAGAATGAATTTATACTTGCTACCTTGTGCTCAGGACCTTGGTTTCTGTACTGTTATGCACTTAAGGATTTCCACTGCCTAGGGTAGACAGTTCCAAGTTACTGTAAGTTATGGGACATTGACAATTAAGGCTAACCATCACATATGGGAATGTACCCATGAATGTATTTAGAGCTTCCTTTTTGGCATTGTTGGGGATTGAATCTAGGGACTCATGGTTTGTGGCATGCACTCTACCACTAAGTTATACCTCCAGCCTAAATATCGTTCTTTAAAATTGCTTTTATTTGGCTTGGCATGGTGCCTTATGCTTTTAATCCAAAACAACAAAAAATTATATTGCTTTAGCACGTGCACACTTCTGTGATCTTGTGGAGGTCAGATGTCAGGAGTTAGTTTTCAGCTTCCACCATTAGGGATGCAAGGATTGAACTCAGATTGTTCGGCTTAGCAGCACTCACCTTGATCCAGAGAGTCTTCCAGCTGGTTTAGTACCTCTGGGTTTGTTTTTGGTTTTTGGTTTTTCAAGAATTATGTATATGAGTACACTGTTGCTGTCTTCAGACACACCAGAAGAGGGCATTGGATCCCATTACAGATGGTTGTGAGCCCCTATTTGGTTGCTGGGAATTGAACTCAGGACCTCTGGAAGAGCAGTCAGTGCTCTTAATCTCCGACACATCTCTCCAGCCCAAGTATCTTTGTTTTAAGGTACAGTATTTAGCATGTACTTTGGTATCTTGTCTTCAAATTATTTTGGCAAATTTTCACTCTTATGTGGGGGAAGATGGGGTTGAAGGTTGAAGTCTTCTTCTTTTTTTTTTTTTTTCCCTGAGACAGGGTTTCTCTGTGTAACCCTGGCTGTCCTGTAACTCACTCTGTAGACCAGGCTGGCCTCAAACTCAGAAATCCACCTGCCTCTGCCTCCCAAGTGCTGGGATCCAGTGTGCCACCACCGCCCAGCTCAAGGTTGGGTTCTTTAATTTTTTGGAAATAGGGTTTCTTTGTGTAGCCCTGGCTGCCCTGGCACTAGCTCTGTAGGTAAGTCTGGCCTCAATTCATAGATACCTGCCTGCCTCTGCCTTCTAAGTACTAGATGTAAAGGCATACATCATCACTATCATGTGAGACAAGGTTTTATTTATTTATTTATTTATTTATTTTATTTTATTTTATTTTATTTTTGAGACAGGGTTTCTCTGTATAGCCCTGGCTGTCCTGGAACTCACTCTGTAGACCAAGCTGGCCTCGAACTCAAAAATCTGCCTGCCTCCGCCTCCCAGAGTGCTGGAATTACAGGCGTGTGCCACCACTTCCCAGCATTTTTTTTTATTTTTGTTTTTTATTTTTTGATTTTATTTTTTTAAGATTTATTTTAGATGTATTTATTAGTGTGTTTTCTGGCATTATGTATACCACATGCTTGGAGGTCAAGGAGCTTAGAAGAGAGCATTTGATCCCCTGGACCTGGAATTATGGATGACTGAATCACCATGTGAATGCTGGGAATTAAACTTGAGTCCTCTGCAAGAATGACAAGTATTCTTCACTACCAAGCCATTTCTCAAGCCCTGAGACAAGGTCTTATCATATATGCAACTCAAGCTGACCTTGAACTCACAAACTTCATTCCTCAACCTACCTAGTACTTGCATTATAATACTGAAAGGGACCCTGCAGGTGGACAAAGCAGTCAGGGAATTCAACTGGAAAGCAGTAAGAATGAAAACTTGATCACATTAATTTAGTCAAGCTAGATCAAGACTTCATAGAGTCTGGTGCTGTGTGGTTCATTCTGAATAAATTGACAAACATAGGGCTGGAGAGATGGCTCAGTGGTTAAGAGCATTGACTGCTCCTTAGAAGGTCCTGAGTTCAAATCCCAGCAACCTCATGGTGGCTCACAACCATCCATAATGAAATCTGTTGCCCTCTTCTGGTGTGTCTGAAGACAGCTACAGTGTACTTAGATTTAACAATAAATAAATCTTTAAAAATTTTTTTGAAAAACATAGTCCCGGACACGGACAGGATTGACAGATTGATAGCTCTTTCTTGATTCCGTGGGTGGTGGTGCATGGCCTTTCTTAGTTGGTGGAGCGATTTGTCTGGTTAATTCCGATAACGAATGAGACTCTGGCATGCTAACTAGTTACAAGACCCCCGAGCGGTCGGCATCCCCCAACTTCTTAGAGGGACAAGTGGCGTTCAGCCACTCGAGATTGAGCAATAACAGGTCTGTGATGCCCTTAGATGTCTGGGGGTACTGCATGCGCGCTACACTGACTGGCTCAGCGTGTGCCTACCCTACGCCGGCAGGCGCGGGTAATCGGTTGAACCCCATTCGTGATGAGGATCGGGGGATTGGAATTATTCCCCATGAACGAGGAATGTGGGTCATAAGCTTGCGTTAAGTCCCTGCCCTTTGTACACACTGCCCATCGCTACTACTGATTGGATGGTTTAGTGAGGTCCTCGGCCCACGGCCCTGGCGGAGTGCTGAGAAAACGGTCGAACTTGACTATCTAGAGGAAGTAAAAGTCGTAACAAGGTTTCCTTCCGTAGGTGAACCTGCAGAAGGATCATTAACGGAAAAGACAAGGAGGAATGGCTGTCATTTCCCGAGCTCGCTCGCTTCAACTTGTCTTGCGTCCTCTCCCGGGTCTCCCATGTGTGTGCGCACGTGCGGACCGGTCGTCCAGAGCGGTGAAGGAGAGGGGGTCGGATCTGGTCCGCCACGAGGACCGCCTCCGTTTTGAAAATAAATAAATGAATAAATAGATAAATAAATATTAAAAAGATTAAAAAAAGAAGAGAAACATAGTATAATTTGGAAATAAGATTCCAGATGTAATACAATCCCACTGCACAAGTGTCTTAGAGTTTCCATTGCTGTGAAAAGACATTATTACCATGATAATTCTTAAAACAAACTTTTTTTTTTGTTTTTTGTTTTTTTTTTTTTCCCGAGACAGGGTTTCTCTGTATAGTTCTGACTGTCCTGGAACTCACTCTGTAGACCAGGCTGGCCTCGAACTCGGAAATCCGCCTGCCTCTGCCTCCTGAGTGCTGGACAGGCATGCGACACCACTTCCTGGCTTCTTGAACTTTTTTTTTAGCCGGCTGTGGTGGCACACACCTGTAATCCCAGCACTTGGGAGGCAGAGGCAGGCAGATTTCTGAGTTCAAGGCCAGCCTGGTCTACAGAGTGAGTTTCAGGACTACAAAGAAAAACCCTGTCTTGAAAAACCAAAAAAACAAAACAAAACAAATAAAAAAAGCAAAACCTTTTTTTAAAAAGATCTATTCATTTTATGTGTGGGCGTACATTGTCGCTGACTTCAGACATACTAAAAGGTGGCATCAGATCCCATTACAGGTGGTTGTGAGCTACTATGTGGTTGCTCAGAATTGAACTCAGGACCTCTGGAAAAGTAGCCAGTGTTCTTAAATGCTGAAACATCTCTCCAACCCTGGCCGTGACAATTCTTATAAAAGAAAATATTTAATTGGGGCTGGCTTACAGTTTCAGAAGTTCAGTCCATTATCCATGGTGGGAAGCATGGCAGCGTGCAGGCAGACATGGTATTGGAGAAGGAGCTGAGAATATGACACAGTGCCTCCAATAAGGCCACACCTAATAGTGCCTGCCACTCTTTACTGATGGAGCAAACATTCAAAGACATGAATCTATGGGGGCCAAACCTATTTAAACCACCATAGCCAGGAAGCATAATTACAGTGAAATGAACCAAGGGTATACATAATTTCTTCCAAGAAGATAGGTTCTAGAGATAGGCTACCTATACTAGCTTAAGAGTCTAAAAAAGGGATTAACCTAGTCACAGTCATACAGATAGCATAGAGGTCATTTGGTCTATTAACAACTCTGGTCCTGGTTGTGGGAGCTTTGGGGAAGCTTCTGGTTATACAGATAATGTAAGGGTCACTTAGCCTATTAGGTATCTCTGGCCCTGGTGGTATGAGGAGCCCTTGCCTGTAAGGGTTATTTAAATTACTAGCCACATCCAGTCCTGTTTGTCGGAGCTTGATATGGCCTCACCCCACACATAATGTAGATCACCAAGCTAATTTGTTTTAAAATTTATTCATTTATTTCATGTATGTGGATGCCCATTACAGATGGTTGTGAGTCACCATGTGACTACTGGGAATTGAACTCAGGACCTCTGGAAGAACAATCAGTGCTTTTAACTACTGAGCCATCTCTCTAGCCCCAATCACCAAGCTATTAACCACCTCCAATTACCAGATTTCTGTATGAAAGAATATTTACATTTTTCCCATTGAAAAGACAATCTTTTGTGCTTAACATTCCTGGTTTCTCTGGAGTTCTGTGTCACGAGGACCTTCATGTTGTGCTACATCATAACACTGTGCCTAATCAGACACCTTGGAACCTCTCTCTGGGTTCCATGTGCTAGGCTGGCCTTACACCAGCTGTGTGCTCTAGGTTGGTCTTGAATGCCTCATCCTTCTGCCTCCAGTTCTCCAGTGCTGAGATTACAGGCATATACCAACATACTCTACTTCCTAGAAAATAGATTTTATTAAATGTATGTAGATGTGAATGTTCATGATTCTATATGCATGTTAGCATAGGTGCTGGTACACTTGAGGGAGACTGTCTTTCCTTCCACCTTGTGGGTCCTAGGGACTCAGGTCATCAGATATGGCAGCAAGAACCTTTAGCCTTGAGCCATCTCTCTACAACACCCTCCCTAATGGTTATTTAAATTAGCCTGGGTAACACCATGCAGCCACAGCCAGCCTTCAACTTAATTTCAGTGATCTTTCTGTCACACGCACCTCTTGCTACACCTGGATTTCACTTTTGACTTGGAGACAAGGTTGTAGTAATTTTCCTGCATTGACCTTGAACTCGCTTTGTGGCTCAAGATGCACTGCAGCCTTCAATCCTGTTACTTCAGCCTCAAGAGTAATCGGGGTTACAGCTCTGTATACCAAGGTCTGTGCTTTCCCATATATACATACATGTAGGTATGAATGGCTGTGTTGCCTGCATAGTGTGGGTCAGAACCCCTGGAATTGGAGTTACAGTTATGAGCCACTGTTTAGATGCTAGGATTTGAACCAGGTCCTCTGGTAGAAGACTACTCTTTTTTTTTTTTTTTTCTTTCTGTTTCTCTGTGTATCCCCAGCTGTCCTGGAACTCACTCTGTAGACCAGGCTGGCCTAGAACTTAGAAATCCGCCTGCCTCTGCCTCCCAAGTGCTAGGATTAAAGGTGCGCGTGCCACCACTACCCGGCTGCCCTTTTGCTTTTTAAAAGAACTTTTAAATTGCATTTATGCATTTACATGGCTATGTGTATGGGTATGCCATGACAAACATGTCATCCCAGGCTGCCTGTGGAGGTCAGAGGACAAGCAAGTTGGAGTTGGTTGCTTCTTTCCTTCCATTGTTCCAGTTCCAGAATTTAACTAAGGTTGTCTCTATTGGCATTACCCACTGAGCCATTTCACTGCCTTGGTCCGTTTTGTTGTTCAGATAGGGTCTTTGTATGTAGTCTTGGAACTCACCATGTTAACGAGCTGGCCTAAAACTCAGCTACCTCCTGAGTGCTGGGATTACTACCACCCAGAAGTAGGAATGGGTGATGTGTGCCACAGTACTCAGTCTGAAGGTCAGGGTATAACTTTGCCAAGAATTTCTCCTTCCACTTTTATGTATGTTCTGGGTTCCAACTCAGGTTGCCAGGCTTTTGAGAACTGAGCCAAATACATAGTCTGAGACAGACATCTGTTTGTTCAGACAGGGTTTCTCTATAGCCATGGCTGTCCTAGATTTCAAACTGTACGTACATCAGGCAGGCCTGGAACTCAGAGAACCTCCTGTTTCTACCTCGTGGGATTAAAGGTGTGTGCACCACCACTTCCAGGCTAGCTCTGTTTTTTTTTATTTTTTTTTTTTTATTATTTTTTAATTTTTTTTTTTTTAGTGTCTACAAACTCATCACACCTCCTCACTTGGCTTTGGGATCATATATTGTGATGTTCACGTATCCAATATAGCCAGTCACATTGTTTACAATGTAAACTTTCAGCCTTTATATAGACCATTCATCAAATGTAGATAAAACATCTTGTTCCCAACGCCAATGATATAATAAAAACACCAGAAGAGAGCTATAACAAAACCGTTGGGCGATTGTGATCACCTGTTCACTCAGGGACTGGTTTTCTGGAATACTTTTAAATTGATGAATTTGAGAGTTCCCGAAGTACGAATATCACAAAGGAAGATAATGTCGAGGTCGCAGAAGTGGCTGGAGTTAGGCCGACCAGGCAGAAACTATCTGATGTGGTTCGAGAAACATTAATAAAGGCCCGAATGTGTGTGAAGCCGAAGCCCCAAGCAAGATTGGGTCTTTAATGCAGGTTTCCAAAAAACCGACGCAGTCTCTGGGCGTAGCAGGAATTGCTTACTAGCGTTCAGGGTGGACCCTTCAGCTCGCGCTGCACACTCTGGACGGCTTTCTCAAGCAGAGATACAGAACCTCCTTGAGGTCGTTGACCGCTTAACGAATAGATGAAGGAAGCCTGGGAGAGTCTTTCGTAGCGTCCATCAAGAGCAGAGGCTGGGGCGCTGGGAGACCAGAGGAAAAGGCGGGCAGCCTCTCCCGGTAGCGGACGACCAGCATGCTGCGCATGCGTAAGCCCGCTTTCACCGCCCGTCCGTTGCTGCTCCAGGGTCCAGAAGGGGCGTGGCCGCACCTCAGCGCCGGAAGAGAGTTGACTGGGCGGGGCCAGGAGGAAGAGGTGGCATCTGCGCGCGCGCGCGCGGGTGCGAACGGGAAACGCCGCGAGGGCCAGGCTAGGCCGGGCGGTAGACACGACGGACGGTGACTATGGCCGCGACAGCGGGTGGTGGTCCGGGAGCAGCAGCAGGCGCCGTGGGTGCAGGGGGTGCGGCGGCGGCCTCAGGGCTGGCCGTGTACCGGAGGAAGGACGGGGGCCCGGCCAGCAAGTTTTGGGAGAGCCCGGACACGGTGTCCCAGCTAGATTCGGTGCGAGTCTGGCTGGGCAAGCACTACAAGAAGGTGGGTTCGCGCGCGCCCGTGGGGACCGTGGAGCCACGCGACGGGGGCTGATGGTGGCTGCCGGCTTCGCATGCCTCGGTCCGCCCCTCCCCCCCCCCGCGCGCCACGAGGGACAACAAAGGCCGGCTTGGTGCTTGCCACGCCCCCGCGGGCCACTCGGCACGCGGCGACCTGGCCCAGCTGCTGGCTCTCTGGGGCACACGCACTCCCGTGGGAAGCCTCAGTTCTCTTGCTGTTATGTACAGAAGAGTTGGAGCTGGGCAGAGTCGCAGAGCGTGTGTTTCTGTTCTTTTGTTAGCTGCCTTAGGTGTGTGAACAAAGCCCATCCTAATAAAAGTATCTTGAAGTTTTGTTTAGAGACCAGTTGTTAAGCGGTTAGGTAACTAAGGGCTTGCTTCCCTGTGTGGATTAGTAGGGGACCTTGGATGACTGGCCTTGTGGATTAATGTAGGTTTAAACCTTGCATTGTAGGATTGATACAGGACCATTTAAAAGTGTTTTTTCACTTCATTGTACTTTAGGTAATGTGTAAGGATGTGAGTATAAGCGAGAGCTCAGTTTATATCATCTCTACTTTTTTTGTAATGTTAATTTTTTTTTAAATTCCTCCTGTTTCCCGTACTTTAGAATCCAAATTCTGCTGAGTCAGTTGTTTTACGAAGTTGGGAATTAACCCTTTGCTAATACTTTTAAAAATTACATCTATTTTGGAGGGGTACATCCAACTCCTGTTTGCATGTCAACTTAAGCACATTGATTCTTCTCTAACACCATACCAGGAGTTGAACTTAGGATGGGAGGATCATGACAAGTGTTTTTACCCATGTGTATTCACCTCACTGTTCCCAATAATACCTCTAGTAAAATTTCACATTTATATAAATGTTGAAGAATGACTCCCTTAGTTGATATGGTGAAACATCTAAAGCACTTCCTGTACTCTTAAAATTTGGTAGTAGTGGTAGTTACCCCATTGAGGACCCAGAATGGGCGTTAAGATTTGCAAGCCCGAAGATGCAACTCTGTTCTGGCTCATAGTTGACATTTAACTGTCTCTTGTTGCTTAATAGTTGTTTAGTGTTTGTTGAATGAATACAAAGTTAAACTAGGATCTGGGGACTTAAATTGGTTTGTACAGTGTTTGTTTAGCATGGGTTGGGTCCAGAGTTTGAACCCCAGCACCACATTAAAGCCAGGCTCTGCTGCAGTCTTTTGAGAGGTGTGAGCTCAAAAGTTCAAGGCCATCCTAGAGGCAAGCCTAGAGTACCAATATGGGACCCTGTCTTAAACTGAATAAGGACAAAGTAATTTGAACCATTTCATTCAGTGTCTGCAGCTTAGTGAAGCCTCTTTGTGTTCGACAGGGGTCTTAGGTTGCTTTGGAAATACTTTGGTGTTTTCAGAAGGGATCATGTCTTTAAGGCTTTGAAGTCAGAATAGAGTTGACTATTTCTGCTTGGTGGACCCTACACTTTGTCCTCTTCCTCCTCTCCCTGCTCTCCTGTTTCTGAACAGTTCTCACTATTTAGACCAGATTGACCTCAAACTTAGAAAGAGCTGCCTAAGGCCGGTGGTGGTGGTGGTGGCGGTGCACCACCACCAGGATGCACTTGGGAGGCAGAGGCAGGCGGATTTCTGAGTTCTAGGCCAGCCTGGTCTCCAGAGTGAGGCTATACAGAGAAACCCTGTCTCGAAAAACCAAAAAAAAAAAAAAAGAAAGAAAGAAAGAGCTGCCTGCCTGTCTTATAGGCATGTGCCACTGCACTGGCTTACTAATTTCTATTGCATTTTACGGTATTTAGAACATATAAACTTAGAGGTTTCTTTTTGTGTGTGTGACATGCATGTGAATGTCCACAGAGGCCAGAAGAGGGCATCAAATTCCTTGGGACCAAATGTAAAGGCAGTTGTCAACTGCATGATATGGGCACTGGGACCTGAACTCTGGTCTTTGGGAAGAGCCGCAAGCATTCTTCTGAGCCATCTTCAGCACTAGAACAGAAATTTAAATATCAGCAATTAATATGAAACCACTGAGACATGGGAGGTCTCTTTTCTTTCTGCCTGACCCACATAAGACTTTACTTCAAAAAACAAAACAAAACCAAAAATCACTGTACTCAGAAGCTCCAGAACTCCCTTGGTGGGCCTGGACGGCCTTCAGTTCCTTGCGGATCCTCCTTTCAAGTCTAGAGTTTCAGGATTATGAGGATGAGCTACCAATAGTGGGCTCAAGTAAAGAAAAGTTAAAATTTATTTTTAGTTTATATGTGTGGGTATTTTGCCTGTATGCATGTCTTTGTACATGCCTGGTGTTTGTATAAGCTAGAAGAGAGCTTTGGATCATCTGGAACTGGAATTAGCATGGTTGTGAGCTGCCACGTGAGTGCTGGGAGTCAAACCTAGATAGTCTGGAAGAGCAGCCGTGCACCCCGGTGCTGAGCCATCCATCCCTCCGGCTCTGTCAGAGGCTTTGCAGTCAGTTCAGTAGTTACACTTTACTTGTCCTCAAGCTACTTCCTGTCTTTGCCATTGGTATGCTTTTTTTTAAATGATTTATCTATTTTTACTTTATGTGCATTGTTTAATCTGCATGTATGTCTCTGTGAGGGTGTTGGGTACTCTGGTACTGTAAATACAGACGTGAGCTGCCATGTGCTGGTAATTGAATCTGGGTCTTTTGGAAGAACAGTGGGTACTCTTGTTTGTTTTATTTTGTTTTGTTTTTTGAGACAGGGTTTCTCTGTAAACCTGGTTGTCCTGGAACTCACTCTGAAGACAAGGCTGGCTTTGGAACTCAGAAATCACCTGCCTCTGCCTCCCAAGTGCACACTTGGATCACAGGCGTGCGCCACCACTGACAGGCTCAGTGAGTACTCTTAACCACTGAGCCATCTCTCCAGCCTGGTTTGTCTTCTTTGTGTGGGTGTTTATGCGTCTTATTCCTGCATGTATGTCTGTGTACTCCATATATGACTGGTACCTCAGTCCTGGAATCTCCAACTGGAGTTACAGACATTTCTGAACTGCCATTTGGGTGCTGGTAAGAGCATCTTGTCTTAATTGCTGAGCCTTCTCTTTAGCATTTACGATCTGCGTTTAAGTATGTACATGCATTATTTTTATGATTCTTTACAGTGGAGAATGAACTTTATACATCTAAAATGTGGTGGTACAGTGCCATTACTTAGTAGGTATTAGGAACTAAGGTAATGTAGCTTTCTCTTCAGCATTAGCTGTGCCAGGTTTTAAATCCGTGTCTTTCTTTATCTTGCAGTATGTTCATGCAGATGCTCCTACCAATAAAACACTGGCTGGACTGGTGGTGCAGCTTCTACAGTTCCAAGAAGATGCTTTTGGGAAGCATGTCACCAACCCAGCTTTCACCAAACTACCTGTAAGTGCATGAGCTTGTTATGCAGGCATCTTCAGTTTCTGTCCTTTTAGGTCTCACTTTTAGTTGATTTCCCTTACTATTGCCAGGCAATATAGGGGATGGGGAACAAGTTGTACAGAGGACGTTTTTGTTTGTTTGTTTTTTGAGACATCATCTCACAGAGCCCAGGACTGTCTGGAGCCGTTTTAGAGACTGGCTGTGAACTGTTCCTTTAGCCTTCACTTCTTTTTTTTGATTTGGTATTTTCCAGACAGGATTCCTCTGTATAGCCCTGCCTGTCCTGGAACTCACTCTGTAGACCAGGTTGGCCTAGAACTCAGAAATCCGCCTGCCTCTACCTCCCAGAGTGCTGGGATTACAGGCATGTGCCACCACCGACCAGCGTAGCCTTCACTTCTTGAGCTGGGATTACAGGCATGTGCTGTCATACTCAGTTTAGTGGTGGGATTCTTTTGGGCTGTGCCATTTAATGTCTTTTATATTCTGCAGCAACAATCTCAAGTAATATTTTTCTGCTATGGTTGCTTTCTACTGTGCTATCTATACTGATACTTGTCTGTTGTGTGTGTGTGTGTTAATTAAAATTTTTTGGGGTTATTTTTGGAATTTTTTTTTTTTTTGAGACAGGGTTTCTCTGTGTAGTCCTGACTGTCCTGGAACTCACTCTGTAGACCAGGCTGGCCTCCAACTCAGAAATCCTCCTGCCTCTGCCTCCCAAGTTCTGGGATTACAGGCATGCGCCACCACTGCCCAGCTTAAAGAGTTGTTTAATGTGAGTACACTGTAGCTATCTTCAGACACACCAGAAGAAGGCATCAGATCCCATTATAGATGGTTATGAGCCACCACGTGGTTGCTGGGATTTGAACTCAGGACCTCTGGAAGAGCAGTCAGTGTGCTTAACAGCTGAGCTGTCTCTCTAGCCCCTAATTAAAATTTTAAATTTATTTACTTGTATGCTTTTATGTGTATGGACACATGTCTGACATAGCATGCTTGTAAAGGTCAGGCCAATTCCCAGGAGTCGTATTTTTCCACCATGTGGGTCACGGAATAAACTTAAGTCATCAGGCTTGGTGGTAAGCACGCTGACTTGCTGTCTTCTCTACCACATGAGGTATGTGAAAAGAAAACAATGAACAGGATGAGTGTCCTCAGGAGTCAGATAACTCTAGTGCTCTAGTGGAGAGCCACAGCAAAGCAGCTTACACAGAATTGGAGACTTTGTTTTCTTTCTGGTCTTTGAACCTAGGGCCTTCTGTGTACTAGGCAAGTTCTGTAACAGTCTTTTTTTTTTTTTTTTTGGTTTTTTTTTTTTTTTTTTTGGTTTTTTGGATTTGTTTTTTTTTTTTTTTTTTCCGAGACAGGGTTTCTCTGTGTAGCCCTGGCTGTCTTGGAACTCAGTTGGTAGACCAGGCTGGCCTCGAACTCAGAAAGCCGCCTGCCTCTACCTCCCAGAGTGCTGGGATTACAGGCGTGCGCCACCACCGCCCGGCTCTGTAACAGTCTTATTTGATTGGTTCACACTAAAGGTCTGTGATAATTTCTATACTTCTAAAATTATATCAAGGGACAATGAGGTGGCTGAGCAGATGAAAAAAAGCACTTGCTTCCCTGCTCAATAGCCAGAGCTCCATCTTTGGAAGCTGCACAGAGAAAGGAAATGGAGCTTTATGTTTGCCTTGTGCTAGAGCACTTGTGCCCCTCCCACAAAATACGTAAATACAGGGTTGGGTTCGTTTTGCTTTTCAAGGCAGGATTTCTCAATGTTACCAGCACTGACTGTTCTGGGCTCACTTTGTAGACCTCCAACTCACAGAAATCTGCCTGCCTCTGAATCCCAAGTGCTGAAATTAGAGTCATACACCACCATTTCCAGCTGATAAATACATATTTTGTCAATTAAAAATCTTTTTTCTTTCTTCCTTCATCCCTTCCTTCCTTCATTCCTTTCATTCAAGATTTATTATTATAAATATCTAAGTACACTGTAGCTGTCTTTAGACATACACCAGAAGAGGGCGTCTGATCTCATGACAGGTGATTGTGAGCCACCATGTGCTTGCTGGGAATTGAGCTCAGGACCTCCGGAAGAACAGTGAGTGCTCTTAACCACTGAGCCATCTCTCCAACCTTTGTTGTGTGCATTCGTGCACATTCGTGCATGTGTGCATATGCGTATGCTTGTTTTGTTTGGCCTTTTTTTGAGATAGAGTTTCTCTTTGTAGCCTTGGCTGTCCTTTAATGCACTCTGTCAACCAGGCTGGCCATGAGCTCAAAGATTCTGCCTCTGTCTCTCTACCTCTTTTTTTTTTTTTTTTGAGACAGGGTTTCTCCTGGAACTCACTCTGTAGACCAGGCTGACCTCGAACTCAGAGATCCTCTTGCCTCTGCCTTCCAAGTGTTGGGATTAAAGGTGTGTGCCACTACCGCCCAGCTTGTCACCATGAGTAGAGAGATGGTTTGGTGATTAAGAGCACTGGCTGCACTTCCAGAGGTCCTGTGTTTAATTCCCAGCAACTGCGTGATGGCTCACAGCCATCTGTAATGGGATTTGATGCCCTCTCCTGGTATGTTTGAAGACAGTAACAGTATGCTCATACATGAAATAAATCTTTAAAAAATTTTGTGTCACCGTGCTAATAAAAATGTTTAAATTTCTATACTTTGAATTTTTATTTATGTATATATGTGTGTTTCTATGTGTGGTATGTAGGCGGTGGTGGCGCACGCCTGTAATCCCAGTACTCTAGGAGGCAGAGGCAGGCAGATTTCTGAGTTCGAGGCCAGCCTGGTCTACAGAGTGAGTTCCAGGACAGCCAGGGCTATACAGAGAAACCCTGTCTCAAAAAAAACAAATCTAAAAAACAAAAAAAAATTCCATCTATGTGTGGTATGCACATAGTGCATGTGCAAATATCCAGACAAAATGCCATATATATACAATAAGTCTAAAATATATACAGCAACATAATATTCACTATAGTTTATCAAATGTCACATGATTTAGAGTAAAATATGTGCATATATAAAGTACTTTTTGTTTCTGAGACAGTCTCCAGTTCTGGCTATTCTAGAATGAAGTTTTTTATTCGGTTTTGGTTTTTTTATAGTCTGGTATAAAGATACACACCTTTAATCCCAGCACTTGGGGGGCTGAGGCAGTTGGGTCTCCGAATTCAGGGTCAGCCTGGTCTATATAGTGAGTTCCAGGACAGCCAGAGCTATGCAGCAAGACCCTGTCTTAGAAACAAAAACAAAGAAGGTATTTTTTTTTTTTTTTAAAATATGGTTTTTGTTCTTTTGTTATTCTTAATTGTAAACATGTAAGTATCATCACCCAAAATGACATTGCAGGGTGCTTTAGACATGGGATCTTCACTCCCGGGAACTATGCCATTGTTTACTAAGGGTTGACTGGTTAGAGAATATTTTTAATCATAAACCATAATTAAAAATAATTCATGGCTTAGGGCCAGGTGATCAGGTGTGTTCCTCTTCCTCTCAAAAATCAACATTTTCTCAAATGAAAGATTTTTCTGATTTGTGATTCTGTAAAAGGAAATTGCATGAGAAAGACAGTTAACAGCGTCAATACTTTATTTTCTGAAACGTAGTTTCTGTTTTGTAGCCCTGGCTGTCTGGGAACTCTGTAAATCAGGCTGGCTTCAGATCTTGCTTCAGCCTTGAGTGCTGGGTTTGGGTTTAAAGGTATCCCTCCTACCAGCTATTTATTTATTTTTAAAGATTTAAATTTTTTAAAATTATTTTATATATCTGTGTGTAGGTTTGTGTGCTTGATTGCAGGATTTATAGAAGTCAGAGGAGAGCCTCAGACCCCCCTAGGATTGGAGTTTTAGTTGTGAGTTGCCACTTGGGCATTGGTAATTTCAAAAGTAGTGACTGTTGAGCCATTGTTCCAACCTAATATATGCGATTTTATTTATTTTCTGATATTTGAAATAGGACTTCTCACTGGCCAGTTGTAAATAAAATTTTAAAGGTGAAAAAAAAGCTTCTTTCTAGCTTGTTGTGGTAGCTCATTTCTATGTCCCTTCAGTACCTATGAAATGGCTGCAGAAAGATAGAAGTTGAAAGTCAAGTCTCAGCTGCATTGCTCATTTGAGGCCGACATGAGCTATGTGAGAGCCTGTTTTTTTTAAAAAAAGAAGCTAGGCAGTGGCAGGCGAGTTTCTGTATTTTAGGCCAGTGTGGTCTACAGAGTGAGTTCCAAGATAGCCATGGCTACACAGAAAAATCCTGTCTCAACACAACAACAATGGACAAATAAATAAAAGTAAAAAATAGCACTGAGCTAGACCTTGTGGTTGAAGTTTATAATCCAGGTTACTAGGTGGCTGAAGTAAAAGTTTTAAGGCTTCCTTGGGTTTCTAAGTGACCTTGAGATTAGCCCAGGGTATCTGAAAACCAGACTTAGAAAGGAGGCCTGCCAGTATAGTTAGTTGACTGGTAGAACATTTTCTTAACAGATAGGAGTTTTTAAGTTTTAAGTATAACATGAATGATGATGTCGGAACTTTTTCTTATTCTTTTGTGCAATTTGTGGTTCTTTAGGCAAAATGTTTCATGGATTTCAAAGCTGGAGGCACCTTGTGTCACATTCTTGGGGCTGCTTACAAGTACAAAAATGAACAGGGCTGGTAAGTTTTTAATTCCTTTTCCTGTTTTGATGTGATGGTGACACATGATGTGAAGTCATACTCTTTTTATGTAGAGGATTCTGTGAGGATATTGATGTGATGACACATGATGTGAAGTCATACTCTTTATGTAGAGGATTCTGTGAGGATATTGATGTGATGACACATGATGTGAAGTCATACTCTTTATGTAGAGGATTCTGTGAGGATATTGATGTGATGACACATGATGTGAAGTCATACTCTTTATGTAGAGGATTCTGTGAGGACATTGATGTAATGACACATGATGTGAAGTCATACTCTTTATGTAGAGGATTCTGTGAGGATATTGATGTGATGACACATGATGTGAAGTCATACTCTTTATGTAGAGGATTCTGTGAGGATATTGATGTGATGACACATGTGTGAAGTCATACTCTTTATGTAGAGGATTCTGTGAGGATATTGATGTGATGACACATGTGTGAAGTCATACTCTTTATGTAGAGGATTCTGTGAGGATATTGATGTGATGACACATGTGTGAAGTCATACTCTTTATGTAGAGGATTCTGTGAGGATATTGATGTGATGACACATGTGTGAAGTCATACTCTTTATGTAGAGGATTCTGTGAGGATATTTGTGTTATGGCAAGGTAAGGCCTTTTTTTTTTTTTCTTAATACATTTTCACTTTTTCAGTTTTTTGAAGACTTTTTTTCCTCAGGATTGTAGTTTCAATCAGGTGTGGTAGGTTGAACCTTTCATCCCAGCACTTGAGACAGAGCCAGTAGATCTCTGAATAACCCCCTCAGAAAAAAAACAAAACTTCTTATTTAGGGAAATAGTATGTTTTGGGTACTAGAGATTGAATTGAGGGGCTTTGTGCATGCTGAGAGTTTGTTCCTAGCCACAAGGAAATTATTTGCATGCACGCACACACACTAATGATAGTTTTGTTGTTTAATTTTTGTTGTTGTTTTGAGATGGGGTCTCTAGTAGCCTTAGCTATCCTAAAACCCACGATGTAGACCATACTGGTTGAGTGGGAATCCTTGGTAATTTAAATTGCATATTTATGAAGAGTTGTACAACTTATTTTCAGAATTGGAATAATGAGAGGTTGATATTTCTGGATGTAGCAAAATTTCTTAGTAACTTGATTTTCTTTTAAGTTGACTTTTTTTTTTTTCTCTTTTTGGTTTTTTGAGACAGGGTTTCTCTGTACAGCCCTGGTTGTCCTGGAACTCGCTCTGTAAACCAGGCTGGCCTCGAACTCAGAGAAATCCACCTGCCTCTGCCTGCCAAGTTCTTGGATTAAAGGCATTTACCATCACCGCTGCCCGACTGTTGGTTTTTGTTTTTTGTTTTTTTCTTTTTTGTCAACCTGACACAAGCTAGAGTTATCTGAAAAGAAGAAACCTTCAGTGATAAAATACCCCTATTTTATTGACCTAAGCCTGTAGGACATTTTTTTTTTCTAATTGATGTGGAAAGGCCCAGCCCACTTTGGGGGCAGTTCAGAGGTGTCAAAAAAATAAGAAAGCAAACTAAAGCTATAGGGAACAAACCGTGGTCTCAGCTTCAGTTCCTGCATTGTTTTCCCTGATGACAGACTTTAACCTTGAACCAAGCTAAAACATACGCTACTTTGAATAATTGATGAATTCATTGCATCCTTTTCTCTTTACTGCTGTAGCATGCATGCCTAGTACTCTATTGCTAAGCCACACGGCTTTCCCCTCTCTGCTTAAAAAATAGATTTTTAAAGTTGCTAGTTTAACACACATACATCTGCACGCGCGCGCACACACACACACTCACACACTCACTCACTCATACATACACTCTTTGTAGACTAGGCATTGAACTTAAACCAACATGGCTCTGTCTTGAAAAGTTGGGATGTAGTCTTGAACTAGATTCAGCCTCAATAACATTTCTGCCAATAATTAAGAATTCTGTTTCTCAAGCATCCCATTTTTTTCTTTTTTCTTTCTTTTTTCTCTTTGGTTTGTTTTTGATTTTTAAGACAGGTTGTGGGCTGGAGAGATGGCTCAGTGGGTAAGAGCACCGACTGTTCTTCCAAAGGTAATGAGTTCAGGTCCCAGCACCCACATGGTGGCTCACAACCATCCGTAAAGAGATCTGATGTCTAAAGACAGCTATGGTATACTTGCATATAATAAATAAATAAATCTTTAAAAAAAAAAAAAGACAGGTTGTATAGCCCTGGCTATCCTGGAACTCACTCTATAGACCAGGCTGGCCTCAAACTTAGAAATCCACCTGCCTTTGCCTCCCAAGTGCTGGGATTAAAGGCATGCGCCACCACTGCCTGGCTTTTTTTTTTTTCTTTTATAATCTTTGTAACTAAGATGTTCTAGTTTCATTCTGTTGCTGTGTCTTAGTTACCATTCATTATATGACTATTAAGAGATACCATGTCTAAGGCAACTCTATAGAAAACATTTGAATAGGGGTTTTCATGCTTATCATGGGAAGTAGACAGACAAGGTTCTCTAGCTGAATATCTTACATCCTGATTGTCACGCAGCTGGCACAGAATCATTGGGCCTGGTGTAGTCTTTTAAAACCTTAAAACACACACATACACCCAATGGCATGCCCTCTCCAACAAAGTCATTTTACTAGCTGGGGACCAAGAATTCAGATATAGCCTGTGGGGGCCTTTCTCCTTCACCCACCATACTGTGATTAACTACTCTAGGCAGAATGGACTTAGGCAGGAAAAGGTTTGTTTGGTTTATACTTCTAGATCACAGTCTTTCAGTGAGGGAAGTCAGGGCAGGAACAAAAGCCAGCCTTCCCATATCAATCATTAATCTAAAAAGTGTTCACAGACATTGCCATGGGCTAATCTGATTTGGGCCATCTCTGAATTGAGATTTCTTAAATGACAGCTGATGCTAACTAGGGCAGATGGGATGAAGTGTTGCTGTAGTTTGAGTGGTACTTCCTTGATGGATAGGGAGATCAAGCTTTTGGCATGTTGGCCATTTGTATGCTCTTTACATTCAGGTCACTTCCCATTTTAAATTTTTATTTCAGTTCTTCATAACAGACTCTTTATACTAACCTCATCAGATATGCAATCTGTATTTTTAAAAAAATGCTCAAAGATTTCTGCCACCATTCTGGTTTATAATATCAGCATGAGGAATACAAGGCAGGATGGTCAGGAGTTTAGGACTCCTCAGCCAAATGGTGTTTTTGAGTCCAGATTGGAACATACAAAGTTTGTCGCCAGAAAAACATCTGCAACTTGTTCTTCTAGCACCGAGATAGTTGGATAGATCTTTTAAATTATGAGGAATGTGTCTGCTAAATAGATTACTTTAAATGTTGCTTTCTGCCGGGCAGTGGTGGCTCACGCCTGTAATCCCAACACTCTGGGAGGCAGAGGCAGGCAGATCTCTGAGTTCGAGGCCAGCCTGGTCTACAGAGTGAGTTCCAGGACAGCCAGGGCTACACAGAGAAACCCTGTCTCGAAAAAAAAACAACAACAACAAAAAAGTTGCTTTCTTATTTAATCTAGGCTTTAAAATACAGTGTAATAAAGATTCAAAACAACGTTCTTATTCTTAAATTCATACCTATAGCTGAAAGTAACTTTCTGTGTGCTTAAGTATGATAGATCTGTCTTTCTCCCTGTGGGAATACCTGTTTCTAGGATGTGTTTCTAGGCTGTTTCTGATATTAACCCATACTTTGGATTTTAAGGTCTCATACCTTATCACTAGCATTGGAAATTCCTTACTGATTTTGATCTCCACCACCACCAATCCTAGTGAGTTTGTGTTTTGCCTTATAAAGCTTAACTGTAGGATCTTTATGAGTCTTTTTTTTTTTTTTTTTTTGGTTTTTGTTTTTTCGAGACACGGTTTCTCTCTATAGCCCTGGCTGTCCTGGAACTCACTCTGTAGACCAAGATGGCCTCGAACTCAGAAATCCACCTGCCTCTGCCTCCCAGAGTGCTGGGATTACAGGCGTGCGCCACCACCGCCCGGCTATTACTTTTATGGTAGGTGTTTCCTGGCTTAAGACTGCAGACTTCAAGCACAGGAGATGCATATATGTTTTGGAATTTAGAATATGTAATTTTAACATGGTTTATTGAAAAATTAACATTTTATTTTTTATTTATATATGTGTATTTATTTTGGGGTTTTATATATGTAGGTCTCTGGGGGTATATGTACATGTGACTGTAGTGCTTATAGAGACCTGAAGAGAGTACCAGATCCTTGGAGCTGTAGTTATAGGCAGTGGTGAGCCACCATGTGGGTGCTTAAGTAGGCTAAAGAGATTAGCACAGCTTTCATCTTCCTTTGCACAGTTGTGAGCCATTTTTTCTTTCTCTGACTTCCACACACGTGCTGTGGCACCCATTTGTGTGGTCAGACTTGTTGTCTTAATAACTAAAAGTTCTTTTTGTTTTTCTGAGATAGCGTTTGGTTTTTTTGTTTGTTTGTTTTTGTTTTTTTTGGGGGGGGTTTGTAGTATTAGCTGGCCTGAAACTCATAGATTTACATGCCTCTGCCTTCTTAGTATTGTGAATACAGGCATGTACCACCATGCCTGGCAGCACAGTAACTAAAATTCTCATGTATGTGTTCATGAGCACAGGCATCATCCATGTAGAAGACAACTTTGTAGTCAGTTCATGTACCCTGAGGATGCTAGGCATGGAACTCAGGTTGTCAGCAAAATGGCTCAGCAATTAGCATCTTCACTGCTGAGCCATTTTGCCAGCTGTAAACTGTGTGTGTGTGTGTCTGCTCCTGTGTGTGTGGTGAGTAAACTTATCTTTGTTTATATGTGATTCCTGTGTTAAATCTGTGGAATTTACATTTCTTCCCTTGCAGTACTTGGGGGGTGAATCCAGTCCCTTTTATCTGCTAGGCAAGCATTCTATCACAAACTATGTCCCCAGCCTTTTGAACTACTTTTCTATATCATGTAATATATCTTAAACTGAAAGAAAACAGGAATTCATAACATTGGTACTTTGTTTTGACTGTTGTATGTTCTTAAAATTTAACTGCCGCCATGCCTGTAATCCTAGCACTCTGGGAGGCAGAGGCAGGCGGATTTCTGAGTCGAGGACATCCAGGGCTTTACAGAGAAACCCTGTCTCAAAAAAAAAAAGAAAGAAAGAAAATTTAACCTTTTTTTTTTTTTATTTTTTTATTTTTTTAAGGTATGTGTATGTATGTGTCTGTGTAGGTTAGAGGACACCTTGGGCATCTGTTCTTTTCTTCCACTCTGGATTCTGTGGATGAGTCATCTTTGGGACTAGCTTAGTATCTAAGCCTTTTAAATTCATTTAAGTGAAATTCCCCAATGCAGTATTCACTTGTTTAAAACTGAAGATAAAACTTAGTAAAGCTTTTTTTTTCTCTCTCTTAGGCGGAGATTTGATCTTCAAAATCCATCCCGAATGGATCGTAATGTTGAAATGTTCATGAACATTGAGAAAACTTTGGTACAGGTAAGTTGGAGATGTAGGCCTTGTTGTCCCTCTCCCGCTGCTCTCCTAGGTCTGCGGTTTGGCTCTTTCTCATTTGTCATGTTGTGGATAGAGCTCTTTTAATTCCAGGTCAGTCTATAATTTCTGCCTCAGTAGTCCCTAATTCTAAATTTAGATTTAAAAGTCACTATCTCAACTTAAAAGTTTATTTCAACCGCTAATATACTTATTTCTAATTCTAAAACTCTTTATTAGATTGCAAAGGGATGGATTTTGTTGAAATACATAATTTTATTTTTTTAAATAATTGTTTTTGTGTATTGGGATTAGAGCTGTAATTGATCTGGTCATTTAAGACTGATAAATGTCAGACCAAAATGTTTCTTTTCTCCTCCCCTCCCCCACTCCAGACCAAAATGTTTCTTTTCTTTCTTTTGAGACAGTGTCTCTTTTAGTCCTGACTTTCCTGAAACTCACTATGTAAACTAGAATTAGGCTGTCCTGGAACTCACTATGTAGAGCAGGCTGCCCTTGAACTCAAAGAGATTCTTCTTTCTACCTCCTGAGTGCTGGATTAAAGGCATTTGTGATATTTCTCTTTATTTACTTCATTTATTACTTGAGTCATTTTTCTCCCCGTGGAGCCATAGAGCATTGAGATCCTCTTGTCTCTGCTTCCCGAGTGCTGAGGAAGACAGGTGCATGTACTACCATAGCCTGTTGCTTTGTTCTGCTTCTCCGTACTATAAGCACTCTTCCTTTATTTTTTTTTGTTTTTTTGGATTTGGATTTTTTGAGACAGGGTTTCTCTATGTAGTCCTGGCTGTCCTGGAACTCACTCTGTAGACCAGGCTGGCCTAGAACTCAGAAATCCGCCTGCCTCTGCCTCCCAAGTGCTGGGATTAAAGGCCTGCGCCACCACCACCTGGCACAAGCACTCTTCCTAATGGTGACTTTATTATGGAGTCTTTGGATTTCTTTTATGTTTGTATAATAAATACCTACTTTCCTCTCAGCTGGATTATAATTTGAATGTAAGAATGCTTAAATTTCTGTTTCTGAGGTTTTGTTTTTTCCTTTTGTTGGGGGTTATGGTGCTAAGTATGGAACCTAGAGCATGAGCTAGGCATGCACTGTGCCAGTGACACACATTTCCACCTCACAGTTTGCTGGTGTTGCTGGAGTAGTTTGTTTGTGTTTTGACTTGGAGACAGTTTCTCTCTGTCCAGGCTGTCCTGGAACTCACTGAAGACTAGGTTGGCTTTAAACTCAGAGATCTGCTTGCCTCTGCCTCCCAATTGCTGGGATGAAAGGTGTGTGCCACCACCACCTGGTTTGAAATTGATTACTTTTATGTGTCTGCATAATGTGTAATTATGGCCTCATGTGTCATGGCATGTATGTAGAGGGGAGAGAACAGCTGGTGGAGTATGTTCTTTCTCCCCACTCTCGTGGTGCTGGGGATTGAAATCAGGTCCATGGGCTTACACAGCACGCATTATCACCATACTACACTAGCTCTGATTACAAAATCTTAGTTTATGTATGAGTGTTGTCTGTGTGTATCATGTATGTGCAGTGTATACAGAGGTCAGAAGAGGGCCCTGATTTCCTGTAACTGGGGTGAGCTGTCTCGTGGGTACTGACTGTTGAACCTAAATCTTGTGGAAGAACAGCTGGTGCTCTTTACCATTGCGATGTTTCTCTCTTTGTTTTGTTTTTGCTTTTTTTCAAGACAGGTTTCTCTGTGTAGCCCTGGCTGTCCTGTAATTCACTCTGTAGACCAGGCTGGCCTCGAACTCAGAAATCCGCCTACATCTGCCTCCCAAGTGCTGGGATTAAAGGCGTGTGCCACCACCACCTGGCTGCCATGTTTCTCTACCTCACCTTTTTGAAAAAGAATCTCTCACTGAACCTGGACTATAGCTGTTTTGGTTAGTGCATGGTGGGTGGCTCCGTGGTTAGCTTTTGGTTAGCTCCTGGGATGATAGCTTGTCTCTTTCCCATTGGAGACATGAGTTTGGACTACAGATGTGTGCTGTCACTCTTAGCTTCTGTGTGAGCCCTGGACATTGAGAACCAACTCCTTATGCTTATTCAGCACTTCACTCTCTGAACCTTTGAACCTTCCTCCCTCTCCCTGCATTGTGGTGCGAGGGTTGAGATAGGGTCTCACCATGTAGCTCCAGGTGACTCGGAACTCAACAGAGATCAATCAGCCTTCTTCTGCTTCCTGAATGTCATGATTAAAGGCCTACTGTCACTGACCTTACTGTATTTTAGCAATAATTTCATTCAAATGATTCTCAACAGTCTTTGTTTAGCTGCAGAAGGGATCTGGGGATGATTTTAAGTAGCCTGCTGAGCCATCTCAGTTTTATTTTGAGATAAGACTATCATATTGAGTATGATATGGCCAGGCATGGGGGTATACCCCTTTAATCTCGGCAGTCAAGGAGGCAGAGGAAGATCTGCCTCAAACTCAAACTCAGTTCTCTGAGTTTGAGGTCAGTCTGGTCTACAGAGAGAAATCTATGGCTACATAGAAAAACCCTGTCTCACCACACCCCACCCTCACTTTCCCAAAAAACCAAATAGGTTGTTTTTGTATGTTAAGAAAGTGTAGGTTTGGGGGCTGGAGAAGAGATGGTTAAGAGCACTAACCACTCTGCCCAGAGGTTCTGAGTTAAATTTCCAGCAACCACATAGTAGCTCACAACCACCTGTAATGGGATCTGATGTCCTCTTCTGGTGTATCTGAGGACGGCTACAGTGTCCTCATATGTTCAATCAATCAATCAATCTTAAAAAAAAAAAAGAAATGTAAGTTTAAATATCAACTTTAGCCATTGAGATGAGGAATGATCAGTATGACCTGTGCGGTGGCTCAGTGGGTAAAGGCATTTGATGACCTACATGGCAGAAAGAGAATTTCTGCATACTTGTCTGATGACTACATATGTGCCATGGTATACACATCTCCACATACAATTAAAATAAATAAGCTATTAGAATGATGAACAGTCAGTGGACATCATCTGAAGACCATTTGAATTTCAAAGTCTGTCTTTTTGTTTTCTCAGAACAACTGTCTGACTAGACCCAACATCTACCTCATTCCAGACATTGATTTGAAGTTGGCTAACAAGTTGAAAGATATCATCAAACGGCATCAGGTAAGAGACATGATTGCTTTAGTGTGGTGGTAATCTGTAGCTCTACCTGTAGTTCAGGTCTACCTGTAGTTCAGGTCTCTGCTGACTTCTGTAGGCATCAGGAACATGTAGTAGAAAGACAAATACAGGCAAAACATTCACTTACATAAAATAAATCTTTTTTAAAAATTGTGATGCTAGAGAGATTACTCTGGTTAAGAGTACAAACTCACCAAAAAAACAAAAACAAACAAATAAAAAAAAACAAAAAAAAACCCAAGCTGGGCGGTGGTGGCGCACGCCTGTAATCCTAGCATCCTAGAGGATACTTTGAGTGTCTACTTAAAATTGAATATTTGACTTTTTCTTGTTTGTGTAGTATCAAGAATGAACAGTTGTTAGTTTAAATTGTTTTGAGGGGTTTTTCATTTTGTTTTTGTTTTTAAGATATATTTAGTAGTCTTTAACCTAGCCATATTTTTACCCTTAATTTTCTTAGCAATGTTGCAACACTGACCTAAAGTGACAGCAACAATGTACACGGTCCACCTGTCATTGATGCAGCCCCAGTGTCTGTGCCAGACGTCATGTCAGTTAATGATGATGGTGCTGGGCGGTAGGGCAGGACGGCAGAGAGTATGAGACCAGCAGGGGCTGCACACTTGTAACTTGGCGGTTTTTCTTTTACTGTTTGTTTTTGTGAGACAGTCTCAAGTAGCTTAGGATAGCTTTAAACTTAGTATATTTAAAGATGGCCTTTAATGCCGGGCAATAGTGGCGCATGCCTTTAATCCCAGCACTTGTGAGACAGAGGCAGGTGGATTTCTGAGATCAAGGCCAGCCTGGTCTACAGAGTGAGTTCCAGGACAGCCAGGGCCACACAGAGAAACCCTGTCTCGAAGAAAAGAAAAAAAGAAGAAAGAAAAAAAAGATGGCCTTTAATTCACTAGCCTCCTGTTTTCCCAAGTTCTTAGGTTCTAGGTCTGGCTAAAGCCTTATACTCTTTCAAGGTGAGTACACATTATAGTTACTCTTAATGTTGTGTTCCCATGCTCATTGTTTATGATGATTGGGAAATAATTTTAAGAACTTGAGGCATGCGTATTGATCGTTAAGGTACAATATTTTGAATGCTAAAATGTTCTCAATAAGTTTGATTTTTTTTTAGAGAATTTCTTGGTTTTGGATCAGTGATAGTTGATAAAGAATATATAGATATTCCCAAATCTTTTTGAAAAATTTAGACATTTGAAACACTTGAGACAGGGTTTCTCTGTGTAGTCCTGGCTGTCCTGGAACTCACTCTAGACCATGCTGGCCTCGAACTCAGAAATCCTGCCTCTGCCTCCCAAATGCTGGGATTACAGGCGTGCGCCACTACGTCCGGCTCATTATCTCTTCTTGACAAAAATGATTTTTAAAAAAATTTTTTTTCTTAGATAGTACGTGTCCACACCTCATGGTTGCCATGTACCTTATTTTTATGTTTCCTATTTATTTGCTTTGCAGGGGACATTTACTGATGAGAAGTCGAAAGCTTCCCACCATATTTATCCATATCCTTCCTCACAAGAGGATGGTAAGTTAGCTGGTGGTTTTAAGCTCCTTAACACATACATTGTACCGTAGGGTATAAATAATGTACTCTTCTTCTAAAAAGTGTCTTAATAAGTACACCATCATTTAATGTTGAATTCTTTGTTTTCTTTAATGTATTACTTGGCTGGTATATTACTCTGAGATTGGATCACTTGATTCTTTTAAAAAGTGAGACTTAACCTGTGCTGTTCAGTATTCTAACCAGTTAGATTTTTTCTTTCAGATGTAGCACCAGTTTTACATTGTTGATGTTTGCTGAGAACTGCTAAAAATACAGGAATATCTGAGGCAGACGATTATTGACTATCACAGAGTTCAGTAAACTCTGGTTAGAGATCTGTCTAAATAGAGGCAAGGTTCCAAATACCTCAGGCTGCCCTTGAACTGTTTGTGTAGCCAGGAGTCCCTTAAACTTGAGACCTGTATGCCCCAGCTCCCCAAGTTGAGAGTATGTGCTCTTGGGTATAGGACGAGGACCCTGACCCACTGAGCAACGTTCCCAGCTCTTCCCTCTCCAGGACGCACCCCAACTTATTTTTTTTCTCTCTCAGTGTTTAAATTTGTTTGGTGTGTTAATGTGTATACATTTGGGAACCCTTGTGCCACAGTGAGCTTGTAGAGGCCAGAGGACATACAGCTAATGTGAATTGGTTTTGTGCATATAGGGTCCTGAGATTCAAATTGAAGTCAGCTGCTTTGGCAACAGTGTGGATTAGCTGAGCCATCTCATTGGCCCCAAAATTTCCAGCCTTAAGTCTGCACCCTTAATGTTAAAGTGGTGGGATTTTTTTTTTTAACACAGCTCAATTCAGCTAGCATTGAATTGAAATTCTTCTGCCCCAACCTTCCAAATGCTGCTGCTTTGTAGGTTTTTTTTTGTTTTGTTTTTTTGTTTTGTTTGTTTTCCGAGACAGGGTTTCTCTGTATAGCCCTGGCTGTCCTGGAACTCACTTGGTAGACCAGGCTGGCCTCCAACTCAGAAATCCACCTGCCTCTGCCTCCCAAGTGCTGGGATTAAAGGTATGCGCCACCACCGCCCAGTGTTTTGTAGGGTTATTGATCTGTTCAAAGTATTCATGAATCCCAGAGACATAACCACCTTGTTTTGTTTCCTCCCTTTGATTTGATATTTCAAGTGATCTATCATCAGCTTCTATCATTTTGTGTTTGAATACATCTATTAGTAAACAGTTAATTTGCTGGGCAGTGGTGGTACACACCTTTATTTAATCTCAGCACTTTGGAGGTAGAGGCAAGCATGTGGTTAGAGTTACAGGATGGCTAGGGCTACACAAGACACCTAAAAATAATAAACAAGAAAAGAAAGAGGAAATGGTTAAATTTTTTCATCGATTGTTTTTTCTGTTTCTTAATATGTTAGGGCTTTTTGTTTTTGTTTTTTTAAATATTTTCTTTTTTTTTTTTTTTTTTTTTTGTTTGCTTGTTTCAAGATGAGGTCTTTCCTTAGAGAGGCTATCCTGGAACTTGGTATTTTAAATTTTTTTCTTGGGCTTTTTGTTTTGTTTGTTTTTGTTTTGTTTTGTTTTCCTACTTTAGTTTCTCTGTGTGACCTTGACTATCCTGCAACTCATGCTTTTGACCAGGCTGGCATAAGCTTTGGGGATAAATTCAGGGCTCCTTAGGCAATTTCAATTTATACTAGTTTTAGAGAGCCCAGAGGTTCGTTGGTGGTTCAGGGTTTAAGGCATTTGTTGGCCAAGGTTGGTACCTGAATGCCATCCCTGGTACCCACATGTTGTCTGTGATTAGTTTGTCCATTGCTTTTGGACCTGTCGTTGGCTCATACTGAGAGGAAGTTGCTGGTAAACATGTGTGCTCATAGCAGGCAGAGGTAGACAGAGTTGTGATCACTCTCCTTAATTGTTTTTAAAGTTTTTTTAAAAAAACATAAATTTACATTTATGTTTGTTTGTTTGTTTGTTTGTTTTTCGAGGCAGTATTTGTGTAACTTTGGCGGTCCTAGTACTAGCGCTTTAAATTGTGCTGACCTACATCTCACATCCATCTGCCTCAGTCTCTCAAGGGCTGGCATTAAAGGCATGTGCCACCACCGCCTGACCCTCGGGATTTTTTTTTTTTTTTTTTTTAAAGATTTATTTATTATATGTAAGTACACTGTAGCTCTTTTCAGACACTCCAGAAGAGGGCATCAGATCTCATTATGGATGGTTGTGAGCCACCATGTTGTTGCTGGGATTTGAACTCAGGACCTTTAGAAGAACAGTCAGTGCTCTTACCCACTGAGCCATCTCACCAGCCCGGGATTTATTTTTAATTGTTTATGTCTGTATGGAGATATGTACAAGTGAATACAGGTACCTTTAGAGGCCAGAAGAAGAGGTTGTTAGGTCCCATAGAGCTGAATTACATGGGATTGTCTTGAGCCGCCTGATGGCAATGCTGGGAACTGCTCTTGTCCCTTGCGCTGCCCCCTCAGTCCCTTCACTATTTTGAATTAGTTTTTCATAATGAACTTACAGCTCCATGTTTAGTTGTCAAGCTGAGCTGAACAGTGAGCTTCAGAGGTCTGCCTCTCTGCACCCAGTACTGGGAATGCATATGCACCTCCACACTCACCTTAATGTTATTACTTCCTAGGTTAGATTTAGTTATTTTACTTTTTGTATATGAATGTGTGCATCTGGGTACATCTTGTATGTGCTTGTTGTCTTCCTTGAAACTTGGGTTGTGGTTGTGAGCTAGTTTTTGTGTGCTGGGAATTGAGCCTGGGTTATTTGCAAACTCAACATGTATTCTCGATTGCTGACCCATCCCTCCTGCCGCCAAGCTTTTTATCTAAGTACTGGGATCTGAACTTTGGTGGCCATTGCTCCAGCTTCAGAAAGGTCCCTTTTATTCTGACAAGTGGTTTTCAGTTTGAAAACTTAAAATTTGGAGCACTTAGCTATTTTTGTAGATGACCAGGGTTTAGGTCCCAGTAACTACAAATATATTCTCAGCTGTCCAAAACTGCAATTTCCGGCCATCTGACACCTTGTCTGGCCTCTGGCTCCTGCACATATGTTGTATGTATATATATATATGTATGACACTTGGCACATACATAAAATTGAATATATATTTTTTAATCCTAACTAAATTGAAGTCCTATGTTGCTGTTTTTTCTTTCAGAGGAGTGGCTGAGGCCAGTGATGAGGCGAGACAAGCAGGTGCTGGTGCACTGGGGCTTCTATCCAGACAGGTATCCTAACTGTCCTTGTGGTTGTTCACCTCTGCCTTGATAACTGCACATGCCTACAGGCTGGGAGCATTCCCATCCCTTTGTTTGTTCGTTTGTTTTTTGTTTGTTTGTTTGTTTTTTAAGAAGGTTTTTCTGTGTATGTTTAACTGTCCTAGAACTCACTCTGTAGACCAGGATGGCCTCAACTCACAGAGATCTGCCTGCCTCTGCTTTTGCCTCCCAGGTGCTGGAATTAGAAGCAAGTACTGCCACCACCCAGCTTCATTTCCACATTTCCATCTTTCTCTTTATTTTTTATTTAAAATTTATATTACTTATAAACCTCCTTAAACAGGTTCCCACTATGTAGTCCTGGTTCACCTGCAGCTTACCATGTAGCCTAGGCTGACGCCAGACTCAATAAAGCTATCTACTACTGTCTCTTCAGTGCTGGAATTAACAGCATTACATCACCATGCCTATTCCCTTTTTATATTCTGTCTGTTTTTCCCTTACTTCCCCAGGAGTTGGTGAGGGATTGAATGAAGGTCTTTACACATGCTAAGGCTTAAATGCTTTGCATATGAAGTAACTTTATCTTTTTAAGTATTAAAGCTGTTTAACGTTGAAATATATACATGTAATAATATACTTATGAAATGTAGTGTGATATTCTTTGGGTTTTTGTTTGTTTGTTTGCTTGTTTGTTTGTTTCGAGACAGGGTTTTTCTGTGTAGCCCTGGTTGTCCTGGAACTCACTCTGTAGACCAGGCTGGCCTCAAACTCAGAAATCCGCCTGCCTCTGCCTCTCAGAGTGCTGGGATTACAGGTGTGTGCCGCCGCCGCCCAGCGAGTATTCTGTTTTCATGTGCACCAGAAGAGGGCATCACAAGGCCGGGCCGTGGTGGTGCACGCCTGTAATCCCAGCACTCTGAGAGGCAGGCGGATTTCTGAGTTCTAGGCCAGCCTGGTCTACAGAGTGAGTTCCAGGACAGCCAGGGCTACACAGAGAAACCCTGTCTCAAAAAAACCAAATGCAAAAAGCTGAAAAAAAAAAAAAAACAGAGGGAATCACATACCATTACAAATATTTATGAGCCATCATTGGTTGCTGAGAATTGAACTCAGGACTTCTAGAAGAGCAAACAGTGCTCTCAACAGCTGAGCCATCTTTCTAGCCAATGCTACCTCTTTTTTTTTTTTTTTTAATTAAAGCTTTCTGATTCCATTGTAGCTATCAGGAAAAAAATGCCTAGATTGAGCCTCAAGTTTAAGGCAGGCTATATAACTATAGGATTGACAGTTAGTATGGATTTTAATCTGAGATGTTCTTCACAGTCTCATGTGTTGACAAATACTTGGTTCTCAGTATGTAGTGTATATTGCCAGTTCAATGGATCCTTTAGGAGGTGGGCAGTTGGTATTCATTTGAAGAATTTGCCTGGTTTCTGTCTGGTTCTCTTTGTCCTGTCTCTGTCCTTGTGAATACGCCTCTACCACATATTCCAGCCGCTTTGACCTCTGTCCTTCCATCCAAATGATTGTGTACTGGACTCTCAAACCCAGGAGCCAAAAAACAAATTCTTACATTGTTTTGTCAAGACTACCTGCCCAGCATCTAATGTTCTAATGTAAAAAATGATTCAGGTCCTTCCTTCTCAAGGCTTGATCCCATTTTAATTTTTGCTAGTAACTGTGGCCTGTCCCCTGAAATCCATTTATTAATACTTTACAATCAAAACTAAACATTGATAGATTATAAAATTACTTTTTCCCCTCATTAGGCTCGCCTTTGCTTAGTATATTAATTGACCAGGAGGCTTTCCCTCTTTATCTTACATTTAACTATTTAGCAAATTTGTGAGGCAATGTGCCGATGGATGTCTGTGTACATTGCATATACACAGAAGCACTCAAGATAGAGGGCTGCTGGGTTCAGACACTTTTGAACTTAACCCACAATAATGGCTTCCATACAAATAGTGTCACTAGGTTTTCGGGTTCATGTCAAGTTAGAGATAAAACTCAAGGCCTTATACATTGGTCATTTTACTTGGTGTTAAAATTTTTTGGACAGTATAGTAACTTTTAACAATCTTTTCATTTAGTAGACCCTTTCATATTTATAATTTTTGGAATGGCTTTAATGATTATAACACTGGGTGTTGCTTGTTGATGAGAGTATACTAGGAAGGTTGAGAAGAGATGATTTCTGTGGATATTGTGGCAGCGGTGAACGTTCCAGCCTGTAAGGAGCATCAGATGTGAAGTGCATGCACTTCGTGGCATATGTGGAAGATGCCACTGAATCCAGTAACCTTAGAGATAAGTGAGAAGGCAATATGGGAACCTAGAGGAAGGCGGGATTGTGAGACCTTGGCAAATGAATTGGCTGGTTTTATGTCTGCTTGACCCCATCTGGAGTCATCAGAGGGAAAAGACCCTCAGTTGAGGGTCTCCGTGTCTCCATGAGATCTAGCTGTAAGGCAATGTTTTCAGTTAGTGATCAGTGTGAAAGAGTGCGTCCTGTGACTGATGCCATCCTGGACCGGCAGTCCTGTGTTCTCTCAGTCAGCAGGTTGAGCCACGGAAAGCCAGCCGGGAAGCAGCACCCTCTGCATCAGCTCCTGCTCCAGCTTCCAGCCCAGCTTGTGTTCCTGTTCTGACTTCCTCCACTTCCTCCAGAGTTATGATCTGGAAGTGTTAGCTGAATAAATTCTTCCCTCCCCAACCTGCTTTTTGGTCTCTCTCTCTTTCTCTCTCTCTCTCTCCCCCCCCTCCCTCTCCCTCTCCCTCCCTCTCCAGGGTTTGTTTGTTTGTTTGTTTGTTTGTTTGTTTGTTTGTTTCTTTCTTTCTTTCTTTCTTTCTTTCTTTCTTTCTTTCTTTCTTTCTTTCTTTCTTTCTTCCTTTTTTGGATTTGGTTTTGGTTTTTTTCGAGACAGGGTTTCTCTGTGTAGCCCTGGCTGTCCTGGAACTCACTCTGTAGACCAGGCTAGCCTAGAAGAACTCAGAAATCTGCCTGCCTCTGCCTCCTAGAGTGCTGGGATTACAGGCGTGCGCCACCACCATGCAGCTGAGACAGAGTTTCTCTGTGTAACCCTGGCTGTCCTGGAACTCACTCTGTAGACCAGGCTGGCCTCAAACTCAGAAATCCGAATTCCTCTGCTTTCCAAGTGCTAAGATTACAGGCATGTGCCACCACTGTCTGGCCAGCTTTTTGGTCTTGGTGCTTTCATCATTGCAGGAGAAGCCCTGACCAACACAGAAACCAATGTTTTTGTGAGGACTTTCAATTTTAGTAGTTTGGAGTCTGTCCTAGTTTTTTTATGTTGCAGTCCCTTTATATCCTTGGCCAAGAGCAACTTGGCAAGGAAATGCTTATTTGGTTCCATTATTGAAGGTGAAGCCACAGTAGGAACATGGAGGTAGAGACTGAAGCAGAGACCATGAAGGAGTGCCGGCTACTGGCCGCAGGCTTTGTCATGCAGCCTAGACCTACCTGCCCAGTGGTGGTGCCCCTCACAGCAGGCTGGTTTTCTACATTACCTGCTAATCAAGAAAACATGTTGCCACCTTTCCTATATGCCAGTATGACAGAGGTATTTTTTAAATTGAGGTTCCCTCATTCCAGATGATACTTTCTTGTGTTAAAATTGTCTTAAATAAACAAAAACCAAACAGCAGAGAGACGTTGGAAATTTTTGAATTGTAGAATGTTGCGCTGACTTTTGAAAAGATTATTCTGTGAAAAACTCAGTTCTTGGGAAAGCAGTGGATAGGGTAAGAAATGAGTGTGGGGGAAGGAGAACAGTGGAGAGAAGGCATGTGTGGGAGGGTGCTTGGTTTGGAACAGTTACCACACGTGAGATTGGCAAAGTAGAACTGCCTGCTGGATTTCGAGTTTTAGATTCACTTAAGGTACGGATGTAATACGTAGTAAGTGTAGTGTGACTCTGAAAACCTGAATGAGATCACCAAGAAGCGAAGTTTTTTTTTTTAAGACACGCCTGCATTCTTTAATATCAGAGAATGTTAATATTTAATGTTTGTGTTAATTATGATGTTTAATATGACTGAAACTACAAGTTAGCAATGGGCTGAGGGCTGGGTATGAGAGAACAAATACCCGGTGATAGGAATGGCAAGAAGGAAGGCTGAGTTTTAAGGGTTATTTTGAGCACTGAGCAGCATTTATTTAGAATTATTTTTAACTAATTCAGGTAATTTTTGGCTTGGTTCAGTTTTATTGACAGTGTTGAAACAAAAATATTGTGTAATGCACTGTGTGTATATATAATATGTGTCTGAGTAGGTACCCTCATGCCATTGCACATGTGGAAGTCCAAGGATACTGTTTAAAGTCAGTTCTTCTACTTGTATATGAGTTCTCGGAATTGGACTCAGTTAGGCTTGTATGGCAAATTCTTTTATCCGTGATTCTTGAACATCAGTTTACTAAAAGTTTTTAATATTTGTAACAATATCTTTAGTGATTGGCCCCTCTTTCTAATCAATAGACTTGGCTCTAATTTGATTGCTTATTTAATTTGCTTTATAGCTATGACACTTGGGTCCACAGCAATGATGTTGATGCTGAAATTGAAGATGCACCAATCCCAGAAAAACCATGGAAGGTAATGGATCTGTAAAATGAAATCTTCGTGGCTGGGCATAGTGGTGCATGCCTTTAACCCCAGCACTAGGAGGCAGAAGCTGGCAGATCTCTGAATTCAAGGCCAGCATGGTCTACACACTGAGTTGTAAAACAACAGCCATTTAGAGAGTCCCTGTCCTAGGAAATTATTGACTAGGCACACGTATCATGAATAGTCATATGTGTAGGCAAAATACATAATAAACATAAATAAATAATACAAATAAATTTTTACATACCTTGTCATTCTCTACAATAAATTAATTTGTATTTGGAAAGCTGTTTCTACTCTGGCTCATGCTGTCCCTGAGATTACTCTGCAGTCACTGCTGGCCTTGATTTTGTAATGGTCATCCTGCCTCAGTCCCGTTGGTATTCAAGAGTTAGCCCATGCCCAGATACAACTACATTTTTTTAAAAAAATGTATAATGGAGTTCTCCTTTTAATGTCTTCAACTCAAGAACATATCCATGAGCCCGACAACATTGTTTGTATTAAGGTCTTCATGTGTGCAGTGCTTGAGAAGAACCAGTGCCAAGCCGCAGTATGAGAAATGGGGTGTCATGTTCAACCTGTATGTAGAGGTCTTGAGAAAGTATAACTCTGTCAACTCTGTTCCTCCCACCATAACTGAACCACTATTACAAACATGTCGCACTCTGGAATTATAATCCATAATAAACTCTTTGTTTTACTGATTTTGTTTTATTCACTCAGGATTTCTCTGTGTAGCCCTGGCTGTCATGGAACTCGCTTTGTAGGCCAGACTGGCTTCAAACTCACAGAGATCCATCTGCCTCTGCCTCCCAAGTTCTAGGATTAAAGGCGAGCACTACCACCAACTGGTAAGAGCTGTCTTTCAAACGTTGCAGTGAACTGGACATTTGTTTGTTCACAGTTAATGATGTTCATTGCTGACCTTTGCCTAGAGGAAAAAAATTTTTTTTTAAGATTTATCTTAAGAGTGCTCTATCTGCCAGAAAGGGCATCAGATCTGATTATAAATGGTTGTGAGCCACCATGTTGTTGCTGGGAATTGAATTCAGGAGCCAGGCCTCTTAACTGCTGAGCCATTTCTCCAGCCCCAGAAAAATTTAAAAGTTCTTTTAAAAAGAAAAAGGGCTGCGAGAGATCGCACATGTCCTTATGATCTTGAAACAATGTGGACTGCAAGATTAGTGGAAGGGCTTGCTTATTTAGTGGTGGTTTTGTTGGTATAGCATTTTAGGGGACACCCATGCTCTTTAAATTTTTCTTCTTTCTCTCTCTCTCTCTCTCTCTCTCTCTCTCTCTCTCTCTCTGTCTCTCTCTCCCTCTCTGTCTCTGTCTCTGTCTCTGTCTCTCTCTCTCTCTCTCTCTCTCTCTCTCTCTGTTTTTTGAGACAGGGTTTCTCTGTGTAGGCCTGGCTGTCCTGGAACTCACTCTGTAGACTAGATTGACCTCAAAAATCCACCTGCCTCTGCCTCCAGAAGTGCTGGGATTAAAGGAGTATGCTACCATTGTCCAGCTGACACCAGTGCTCTTTAAGCAGGCCCAATAAACTCATTGGTTCCCCAAATTGAACTTTGGTGGGATCATGTTTGTTGTTGATATCCTACAAAGAGGTTGTTGTCTCCCCTGGTAAAGTGCCTGACACAAAACCATCCAGTTTTCTATTGGCTGCTATATCACAACTTATTTTCAGTGTTGAAGGAAGCGTTATAGTTGCAATTCCTAATTGTGCCTCTCATTTCTTTTTGGTTTTTTTCGAGACAGGGTTTCTCTGTGTAGCCCTGGCTGTCCTGGAACTCATTCTGTAGACCAAGCTGGCCTTGAACTCAGAAATCCGCTTGCCTCCCAAGTGCTGGGATTATATGCGTGCGCCACCACTGCCCGGCTTTGTGCCTCTCATTTCATTGCAACCAAGCACTCTCTGCCCCTTCCCCTCTGTGCCTTTATGTGTAACTAAGATGACGAAATATTCTAATGCTGAATCATAATTGTGCCCCATTGATATGGTTCTAGGTTCATGTAAAATGGATTTTGGACACTGATGTTTTCAATGAATGGATGAATGAAGAGGATTATGAAGTGGATGAGAACAGAAAGCCAGTGAGTTTTCGTCAACGAATTCCAACAAAGAATGAAGAGGTATTTCACTTGGCACTATTTCTTTTGCTTTTTGTGATTATTTTCTTTCTTAATAATCTGACTCATACACACTGTGGGCCATCACCTAAGAAGTACATATATAACCTATTGAGTGACTTAACAACCATCTGTTGGCATCTTCCTAGAGAGAGGACTCGAAACCTTAGTGAAATGAGCCTCGTGGTATGCTAATTCTAGAGCTGATTTTTAATTGTTTTATGTATATGGGTGTTAGGAGTCTATGTGTACACTATGTGATGTGTGGTGTCTGGATGGCACAGTATGGTGTGCTGGGAATCACATTGCAGCAGCTGTGCTCTTCACCACTGTGTCTTACCAGCTCTTTGTTTTTGTTTTTACCTATTTTTATTTTATGTGCATTAGTGATCTTCTCACATGTATGTCTATGTGAGGGTTCTAGATCCCCTAGAACTAGAGTTACAGGTAGTTGTGAGCTGCCATGTGGATACCAACCCCTTGTTTTAATTTTTAAATGCATTTTAAGACTTAACCAGCAAAGTAATAATATTTTAAATAATACCACTTATCTTCCAGTTTTTCTTAGGAAAACCAATTTCTTTATTTAATATTATAATAACTTCAGTGTAAACACAATACTCAAATAGTAGTCTTAAAATATTTTGAGAATTAAAATGCTGCAGTGTTTTCTAACAATAGGGGATTTAGTATTTATTGTTTTTTTTACTATTAAGTAAGTCCAAGCCCTTATTTGTTAGACGATATGACAATGAAACATTATTTTATATGCTGCCCTAAACATTTCTTGATTAAATGAAGTTCAAGTCCTGGCTATTTACTCAGGATTCCATAGAAAGCGCTATTTTGCCAGGAATGGTGATGGTGCCTGCCGTGAATCCCTGCTCTCATGGGAGGCAGGAAGATAGGTCTGTGTGGTTTTGAGGTCAGCCTGGTCTGCATAGCAATTTCAGGCGAGGCAGTTACATAGTGAGACCTTGCCTCTACAAACAAAATCTCACAGATTTTTGGTTACATAAGTCACTAGAGTAAGAATTTGGACCAAGAAGATAGCCTTTTGTAACTGTGATTCTAAGATCATTTTCATTTATGACAGCTAAAGTTGTTTTGCTTTGTAAATTTCCTTTCTGTTTTGTTTTTTGTCATTGTTTTAGATAATTGTAGTCTGTAACTTAATATGTAGCTCAGGCTGACCTAAATTGGCGGTACCAATCTCAGCCTTCCCAGTGTTGGAAATAAAAGTATATTTCACCAAGCTTGGGTCGCTCTTTTTTGTTTTATGTTTTCTTTGGTATTTATATTTATGTCTATATGTGCAAGTATATATGTTAAACCATTATCTGAAAATAGGTTTCGTGTTTTTACACTTGTGCTTTTTAAAATTTTTTTTAATTTTTTTTATTTTTTTATTTTTTTATTTTTATTTTTGGATTTTTTCAAGACAAGATTTCTCTGTATAGCTCTGGCTGTCTTGGAATTCACTCTGTAGACCAGGCTGGCCTCGAACTCATAAATCCGCCTGCCTCTGCCTCCCAAGTGCTGGGATTACAGGCGTGCGCCACCACTGCCTGGCTGGGGTACTTTATAAATGCCACTTTTGACAGGGTCATTTGACTTGTGATATCTTATTTCAGTACATGTGTCATATATTAGTAGTTCCAGAAATGCTTTTCTTTTTTTTTTTTTTTTTTTAAGATTTTATTTATTGTTATATGTAAGTACACTGTAGCTGCCTTCAGACAACCAGAAGAGGGCATCAGATCTCATTACAGATGGTTGTGAGCCACCATGTGGGTGCTGGGATTTGAACTCAGGACCTTTGGAAGAGTAGTCAGTGCTCTTAACCGCTGAGCCATCTCTCCAGCCCCTGAAATGCTTTTCTATCTGAGAGCACAAATGTTGAACAGTAACCTTTGTTTTTCAGGGCTCCACTGTGTCTTTATTGTAGTGATTTTAAGGATATGTAGGATTAGGATTAACATTTCAGTTTTGCTGTATTGCTAAGATAGTAGATCTCAACCCTGTGGCCCCTTTAATACAATTCCTCATGTTGTAGTGACTCCCCAATCCATCAAATTATATTCATTGCTATTTATGTATTTATGTATGTATTTATTTATTTAATGTATGTATGTACACTGTAGCTGTCTTCAGACATACCAGAAGGGGGCATCGGACCCCCATTGCAGATGGTTGTGAGTCACCATGTGGTTGCTGGGAATCGAACTCACGACCTCTGGAAGAGCAGTCAATGCTCTTAACCGCTGAGCCATCTCTCCAGTCCTCATTGCTACTTAACTCTAGTTTTGCTAGTGTTTAGTGTTTTACTTGTTTTGTTATGAATTGTAGTATAAAGTTATCTGGTTTTGAAGTTCTTAGGCAACTCCTATGAAGCGGTTGTTAAACCCTGCAAAGAGATTACAACTTACAGGTTGAGTATGGCTGGCCTAGATGGTCAAGACTGTTTCTTCATTGCTGGTACTGGTGCATATTTTTGTGGCTTCATTTGCTCTTTTGTAGGAAATTTGGTAATATATGTATGGAAAGTTACCTTTGGACATGGGTTTGTAGAAGCTGAAGAGTTGATAAATTTGCCTGATAATTATTTTCGTTTTCTTCTTCCTAGCCAGTCAGAAGTCCAGAAAGGAGAGATAGAAAAGCATCTGCCAATGCTCGGAAGAGGAAACATTCCCCTTCTCCTCCTCCTCCCACACCCACAGAATCCCGGAAGAAGAGTGGAAAGAAAGGGTAAGATGTTTGTAGCGTGATCAGAAGTCAAGGAGAGAAACTTAGAATGGCTTTCCTAGGTATTATATTCATGTTGGATATTTTGCAGAAATCAGTCATCCTTTTGACTTTGAAGCTTTTTGTCCTGATAGCTTTTCTTTTAAACTTGTGTTCATTACATTAAATTTTTTTATTTCGGACTGGAAAGAGAGGTCTTGAGTTCAATTACCAGTAACCACATAGTGGCTCACAACCATCTATAATGAGATCTAATGCCCTCTTCTAGTGTGTCTGAAGAGAGTAACAAACTGTGTACTCATCATATATATAAGACAAATAAATCTTTTTCAAAACTCCTTGAATACAGCACTTTCCCAGGTAAGTGCATGTTGAAAAGGCAGAAAGCTTGGTGTCTCAGGAACCCTGTCCCGAGCCGTGAGTGAGCACATGTCTGTGATCTTGCCATTTAGGAGACGGGTGACAGTCCTGCTCCAGGGTTGACGCTAGTCTAATCTAGGAAATATGTTGTAGGATAGCCTGAGCTCAATTCCAAGGCACATCTATTGTCTCTATTGGATTTGATTTCCTCTCCTGTATGTGATTGAACTGACTGACAGAGCGTTAGAGCCTGGAACTGTTGATCTACTGCATGTTTTGACTAGCCTGACCCTTGGAGCAACAAATTTGGATTTGTGATTGAATAGACTACTGATAATATAAAATGAAACTTTAATGCTTTATACAATGCCTGAAGTTTATACTCACAGTGTGGGTAATATTTGAATTCTGTTATTATAAATAGATATTTGTAATTTTAGACTTGCCTACTTTAAAATATACATTTTTTTATTTTGTTCTTTGTATGTTTTTGGTTTTTGGTTTTTTTTTTTTTTTTTTTTTCAAGTCAGGGTTTGTCATGTAGCCCTGGCTGTCTTGGAACTGTAGCTTTAGTTGCAGAGATCCTCCTGCCTCTGCTTCTTGAATGCTGGGATTAAAGGTGGGCCTATTTTGTTTGCTTGGTTGTTGGTAGTGGTTTTCTGTTTTCTGCTTTTTTTTGTTTTTTGTTATTTTGTTGTTTAGCTTTGGTTTGGTTTTTTGTTGGTTTTGTGATTGAACTTTGGGGAGTGATTTGAGATGGTTGCTCTGTGTATGTCCTGAAACTTCATCTGTTGACGCACACAGCTTCCCTGCCTCTTCACTAGGAACATGGGCCCCCACTGCCCAGCCCCTGCTGCTTTGTTGTGTTTTTGTTTTTGAGGTAGTGTCTCTATGTAGTCCTGAACCTCACTGGGTAAACAGACTAGCCTCACACTCAAAGACATCTACCTGCCTCTGCATAAAACAAACTAGATTCGTTTGAGAAGAAGAAACCTTGATTAATAGGTCCCTAACTTGCGAGCAAGCCTGTGGTTCACAGTTTCTTGATTGATGATTGATGTGGGAGAACTCAACTCACTGTATGTGGCAGCAGCTTTGGACTGGATAGTGCTGGGTGTCATAGGAATACAAGAGGGCTGGTTGAGGAAAGCAGTCAACAGCACTCCTGTGCCCTTTGTGTCTATCCGGCTCTGCCACCGTCTTCCCTTTTTCCGGCATGAATTCTCTCTCTCTCCTTCCTTCCTTCCTTCCTTCCTTCCTTCCTTCCTTCCTTCCTTCCTTCCTTCCTTCCTTCCTTCCTTCCTTCCGAGACAAGGTTTGTGTAGTCTTGCCAGTGCTGGAATTGGTTAGGTAAATCAGGCTCGCCTTGTACTCTGGGGGATTCTCCTGCCTTTTCATTTTATCATGTGTAGGCTGATTGAATGCTGTGTTTCCGTAGCAAAAGTTATTTTACTATACTAATTCAGACTCCTCATATGAATAGTAGGATGACTGTCCTATTTTATGTACTAATCACTCAGTTTGAGGCTCATTTGATATTACTTGGGTCAAGTGTCTAATTTCTTTGACTATTTTTATTTTTCATGTGTTTCTGAATATAAATAATAACTTAGAACTTGAAACATTTTCCAAAAAATATTTCTAATTGCCCCTTTTGTGTCCATATATCTTAGACAAGCCAGCCTTTATGGTAAGCGTAGAAGTCAGAAGGAAGAAGATGAGCAAGAAGATCTTACCAAGGACATGGAAGACCCAACACCTGTACCGAATATAGAGGAAGTGGTTCTCCCTAAGAACGGTTGGTGTGCTTTTGCAGCAAACCTGGTGTTCAATATCATTTCACCATAAAAACGAGCATTGTCATGTTCTGAATATAGCTTTTTCTTTTAGTTTTTTGAAATAGCATCTCCATATAGCTTTGGCTGTCCTGAAACTCACATGTAGATCCAGGCTAGCCTGGAACTCACAGAGATCTGACTATGTCCATCTCTACCTCCCAAGTGCTAGGATTAAAGGCTTCTACCATAATGCCCATGATATATAGTTCTTAATTTTCCAATAAGAATAGATTTTCCCTTTAGCAGTTTTTAAACATTCTTTCACATTTTACTTCTGGGCCATTTTATGGTTTGTGTGTGCATATATGATTTCGTTATTGAGAAAACACACCTATCAAACAGGTACATATATTTTAAATTGTCCTTTGTATAGTGGTTGTAATCCAAGTCCTCAGGAGTCTTTGGTAGCAATATCCTATATTTGAGGAAGCCTGATCTTCATGCTTGTTTTGAAAACTAAAATTAAAATAAGTGCTGGGAATACAGTTTTGTGGGAGAGTGCTTGCCTACTACATGTTGTGCTTATCTTCAGTCTCATCTCCCCAAATTATTTTTTAAAAATAGTAACATAAAATAGATGATAGTCCTAATGTTTACTACACAAATTTGGAAGAAGAGATAGCACCGCATTCTCCTCCTCCCTCCTTTGTTGACCAGTTAACTTTTCTGCATTTGTGGAATAGAATTACATTGCTAATTGACTGATTGCAGATTGGGCAGTTGGTTTTGTGTCTTGAGGTTTTACATAAAGGTGAGAATGGCGCTCCACTGGCCTGTGATGTGCACCCATTTATTCATGTTCTATCCTGTTGTCATCTTTAACTTTGTTTAGTTTGTGGGTCATATCCCTTGGGATTGGAGTTACTGTAATCCACTTTTCCCTTAACTGAGTAGCCATCTCCTGAGCTCCTCACTGTATATTGTTAAAGTTAGTGTGACTGTTTCTTCTAACACATGATTCTGGTGTTTTTTCCCTTTCTAGTAAACCCAAAGAAGGACAGTGAAAACACACCTGTTAAAGGAGGCACGGTGGCAGATCTAGGTAAAGACTACAGATACAAATGCTCTTTTCTGACTGTGTCAGCTCCTTAAATACTGTGTTGTTCACAGTACTTCAGACTGCTACTTTCGTTTGCTTTGTTAGGTGCTCCTCAAGGTTAACCACTTGCCTTCTGTACTGTCCAGCTTTGGTGTCCTGTCATGCCATTGTTTGCATTCCTTGCAGTGACTTGTAGCTCACAGTGCGTGGTGTTTTCTCACAGAGTACTATTTACTTGGCAGTATTGTTCTTGCACTTGAAAATAGTTATCAACTGAGTTTTACAGAAATAGTTCTAATTAAAATATGGTGTTCAGTGTCCCTCTAATATTTTGTAGTGTTTGTTGTGCAGGTGTTTGATTATTAGAGGTTCAAGGGTATTCATAATACTTATTCATTATAAATTTAAGGCTAGCCTTGAACTATTTATTGAGTTCCAGGATAGTCTGGGCTAAAAGACTTTGTGTCCCCTAACACCATTCTCTTTGAACAAAATTTAAAGTTCTCATTTATTATTCAGCTTATGATGTACTTGCATGATCAATGTGGCAGTTCATGTGTTGAGGCAGATGACGGTCCTTGGGATTGCACTCCTCTCTCATAGTGGAACTCGGGGAATTAGCCTGAGCGTGTCAGTGCTGTGGCTGTGGACCTTCTCCCCAGCCCTTTCATTTCATCTGTTTGTGCTGGGTTTCCACATTACTCCACAGTGGTACACGGCTCTATTTTTTTTTTTTTTAATTTGGTATTTTTTTGAGACAGGGTTTCTCTGTATAGCCCTGGCTGTCCTGGAACTCACTCTGTAGACCAGGCTGGCCTCGAACTCAGAAATCCACCTGCCTTTGCTTCCCAGAGTGCTGGGATTACAGGCGTGCGCCACCACCTCTGCCCGGCTAGATGGAGCATTTCTAATGACAGCATATCATAGAAGACAAGTACATAGTATGACAATCTTTCCAGTTTATTTTGATGTTATTATCATATCTTAATTGTTATTTTGCCTTCCATATATTTTTCTCTTTCACAACTGATAAGTACTAATTCAAAGGCCAGAGAAAGAAAACCTAATTATAAGTAGACTTTTGTTTCTCCCTGTTGCATGAACAATATGGAAGGTTATAAAACTGGATGTTCATCACTGTGAAAATCTGCCTAGCAATGATGGTAACTTGTAATTTATTTTTATATGTTTGTTTGTTTGTTTGTCTTAGTCATGGTATTCATGTATTCTGGGTGGCCTGGAACTCACTTGTGTATACCATGTTGGCTTGAAACTCGTCCAGTTTGTATGTTTAAAGGTGTATTACCATCCCCCTTACAGTTTTTTTGTTGTTGGTTTTTTTGTTGTGTTGTTGTTTATTTGTTTTGGGTCAGGGTTTCTCTGTTTAACCCTGGCTGTCCTGAAACTCAAAATATAGAATAGGCAAGGCTTCAAACTCAGATTTGCCAGCCTTTGCCTCTTGACCACTGTGATTAAAGGTGTGGCCATCATGCCTGACTGATATAAATCTTTATTCCAGAGCATACATACTGGAGTTTCCTATGTGAAGAGACGATTCTAAAGGCTCTGAACACAGTTAGAAAAGAAATAGTAACACCAATTGCCCTAATTTTCTTAATACGTACTGTACACTTGTATTAGACCCTACCACTTCACTTAGACGCCATGGCTGAGGGTGCTGCTGCTCTCCAGTGGACTCGGGGTCTTTGACTATTGCTGTCCTGCTTCATTTCTGTCTCAGTTGTAATGTGAACCTTGACACCGAGGGTTTGTGACCTATCAAGTGTATTTTTCTCAAGTTTAATTATTTTTATTGATGTGTACCAATGTATGTCTGTACATATTTGTCCAGTGCCCTCAGACTTAAAGAGAGCCTGTCAGATTCCCTGGGACTAGAGTTGCAGACTATTGTAAGATGCTGTGTAGTTGCTTCGAATATAACCCACATGTTCTGAGTGCTCTTAACCTCTGAGCCATCTGCCATCTCTCCCAGCCCTCAAGTGTACCTTTTTTTTTTCCTTCGAGACAGGGTTTCTCTGTGTAGCCCTGGCTGTCCTGGAACTCACTCTGTAGACCAGGCTGGCCTTGAACTCAGAAATCCGCCTGCCTAGTATGCCTTTTTGTTTCCAGAGTTGTTAGCTGTTTAGTTCCCTTGTGCTACGTAGTTATATAAATTTATATTATTTCTTTTATGCTTGAGGAATTGGAAAAAAGAAAAAACAAAGCAAAGTGGAGTGGTTTGCCCACTCAGAACCACAGTACAGCTTTTGAATAGCATGAATTAGGAACCAAGATAAGGATGTCTCTCATCTGAGGTCAAGACTGTCTTAGTTACTCAAATGTGTCAAAGATTGGAAAGCTTTTGGTTTTCTGGAAGGGGTAGGAGTGGCTTAAACCCATGTGCATGTGAGGCACCTACTCGGTCACTGAACTTAACTCCAAGCTTAAGTTGCATTTTTTTTAAGATTTATTTATTTATTATATGTGAGTACACTGTAGTTGTCTTCAGACACTCCAGAAGAGGGCTTCAGATCTCCTTACAGATGGTTGTGAGCAACCATGTGGTTGCTGGGATTTGAACTCAGGACCCTCAGAAGAGCAGTGACTGCTTTTAACCACTGAGCCATCTCTCCAGCCTTAAGTTGCCAGTTCAGAACAGATACTATACTTTTCCTTCCTCTCCTCTCCTCTCTTCTCTCTTCTCTCTCCTCTCTCCTCTCCTCTTCTCCTCTTCTCTCCCCTTTCCCTCCCCTCTCCTCCCCTCCCCTCTCCTTCCCTTTTCTGCATTGTCTAGATATCTTCTGGATATTAGTCATATATATATATACATGTACTATTAAACCCCTCTTGCTCTGTTTTACTAAAGAAATAAATGTTATGATTAGAATACTAATATTTTTTTTTCTGATTTGCTAAGTATCTTGTGTTCTGCTATTAATTGGCTTACCCCATGTTTTGGTTTTGTTCTGTGTTCATCATCAGTGATTCATGTTGTTTCCGCGTATTGTCTTTACTACTTTACTATAAATAGGGCATGGTTTAATTTCAGGGATGTGTGTGTGTGTGGGTGTGTGGGTGTGTGGGTGTGTGGGTGTGTGGTGTGTGTGTTTTCTTTGTGACATCAGCTCTTTTTCCCCCCTTGAGAGAAGGTTTTTCCTTTTGTCCCTGACCATTCTGGAACTTGCTCTGGTAGACCATGCTGGCCTGTAACTTAAAGATCCACCTGCCTCTGCCTTCCCAGTGCTGGGAATCAGGGTGTTTGCCACCATCACTTTGCTTTTATTTGTTTTGTTTTGGTGGTGTTTTTTTTTTAATTATTTATTTTATGCATACGAGTACACAGAAGCTCTCTTTAGACACGGTGTAAGATGGAATTGGATCCCATTACAGATGGTTGTGAGCCACCATGTGGTTCTTGGGAATTGAACTCAGGACCTCTGGAAGAGTAGTTGGTGCTCTAAACCCTGTCTGTCCTCTTAACCACACTGAGCCATCTCTCCAGTCCTGGGTTTTTGTTTGTTTGTTTGTTTGTTTGTTTTTGTTTTTGTTTTGTTTTTTGAAACAGGGTATCACTGTTATCAATGATTGTCCTTGACTGGCCTTGAACTCACAAGAAATTGGCCAGCTTCTGTTTCCCTTTTGTTGTGGTTAAAGGCGTGAGTTCCCATGCCTGGCTACATCAGATCCTTTTGTGCATTTCCTTTTTATATTTTAGTGTCATTTTTATTTAAGGGATTTTGTACATGATCTCATTGCTGTTCTTTGCTCTGTAGACCAGGCTGGTCCAGAATTCAGAAATCTTCCTCCCCCTTTCTCCCAAGTGCTGGGATTAAAGGTGTGCACCACCAACTTCTGCCTTCATTTAAAATTTAAAAAAGAAATTTTTTGTTATTATTGATAAATATTTGATTTACATTTATTGGTATAGACCATGTGTGTGCAGTGCCCTTGAGGTTAGAAAAGGATTAATGGATAGTTGTGATCTACCATCTGGGTGCTGGGAACTGAAACTAGGCCTTCTGCAATTATGCAAAGTTCTTTACATCTCTTCATTTCCCCAATTGCATTTTCTATAGGTTTTTCTTAGCCTATAATCAACTCTTAGGCCATAGAGCTGCTGTTCTCAGTAGGCATGTGATTTTTCAGCTGAGTAGCCCACACTAGCCTCACATTTAGAATCTTCCCAACTCTTCATAATGCTGGGATTAGAGACCTGGGCCACCATGTCTCATTTAGTCATTAATACTTTTTCTCTGCTTTACCCATCCTCCGGAGACTGGTTCTTTATTCAGATCTCTTACAAGATCTTGTTATCAGTAAGATCCCTAATGCCACACTATTATTATAACTGTAGAAGTTATGAACTTACCAATTATTTAAAAGTTGGTTTGACCTTCTGTCTTCATACATTTGTATAAAATGACCAGTTCATTGTGAATTTGTTTTAGTAATGACCTATTATTTATTTTCTCTGTCAAGCATAGATTTGTAAAGTATAAAGATTCTGCATAACTCAAATAACAATGAGTGATCATTAAAACAACTTGTTTGTTTTGATTTTACAGATGAGCAGGATGAAGAAGCAGTTACAACAGGAGGAAAGGTAAAAGTTTATTTAGGCCTGAGATGATTATTTAAGTCATGATGATTATTTCAGTCATGTGCACTGAACAAAAGCAAAATTGTATGTGTTCTGATTGGCCCCCCAATTGACCTGTGTCCCAAGATGTCCTTGAACCATTGATTACCCAGTCCCTCTGCCTGCTGTCATCACCCGACTGTACCTGAGGGCTTGTATATTTCCTAGGCTAGTGCCTATCACCTGATCCCCAGTCCTGATCAGGCTGGCCTGATCTTCTGAATAGGCTAACCTTGTGCATGCACTATTGTACCTCCTTGGGTTTGGTGGGTTTGGTTTGGTTTGGTGTTTTTGTCAGTTTCAAGCTTGCTTAGTTGCCCTTGCCTTGAACCCCATGGCGGTCTTTCAGGACGCCAAGATTGCTGTCATTAGCTACCACAGCCGGTTACATTTTCTCAATCCAGTCACATTTCATACTCTGTGATAATCATTATATTGGGCAATGATAATTTTGTTTTTGTTGTTTTGGGGGGGTGGCTTTTTGTTTTTATTTTTGTTGTTGTTTTGTTTTATTTTGTTTTGTTTTGTTTTGAGATGGTGCTTGTACATTTAGCCCTGCCTGTTTGTGAACTTGCTTTGTAGACAAGGCTGGTCTGGAACTCATAGATCCGCCTGCCTCTGCCTCAGAGTGCTAGGAGTATCCTGGCCATACTTGTCTTTTTTAGTCAGAAATCTTATTGAAAACAACCTTAGCATTTTCCAAGATCACCTCTTAGGGTATAATGTCAGGTCCATGCTCTCCCCTATTTACAAAGTAGCAATCATAGTTGACTGTTGATCCTGGTTGTCTGTCAGTTCAGATTAGTACCAAAGCATGTCTTGCCTTGACTGTCACGTTTCTGTTTGTAGGGGTGTAATGTAGATTGCAGCTGAGGTCGACTGTTCATCACACTTACCAGGCAATGTGCTTTTTTTTTTTTGGTTTTTTGTTTGTTTGTTTGTTTTTTTCGAGACAGGGTTTCTCTCTCTAGCCCTGGCTGTCCTGGAACTCATTCTGTAGACCAGGCTGGCCTGAACTCAGAAACCCACCTGAGTCTGCCCCCAAGTGCTGGGATTAAAGGCTTGTGGCAGTATGCTATATTGTGTGCAATTGCTCATGGAGGCTAGAAGAAGATGGATTGACCCTTTGGAGTTTGTTGTGAGCTGCCTGACATGGGTGCTGGTCACCGAACCTAGGTTCTGTACTGTATTACGAAGTGCTTTTAACCACTGCGGCCTTTGTCTCTCTTTGCCTCTGCTTTCTAAGTTCCTGCTTTCGTTCCATCAGGTCTAGTGTAGAGACTGGTCACTAAATCCTAAAGGCATTAGATGAGAAGTAGGGCTGGCTTTTTTAAAAAAACTGCATGGATTTCATTTCAGTTCCCCTCGTAGGTTTCACTGTTAATGGTCATAATAATATTTTATTACTGGTTTTACTTTTTCGAGATAGCATTTCACATTTCATCCCTGGCTAGCCTAGAATTCATAAGAGTTTCATCTGCTTCTACAAGTGCAATAGCTAAAGGCGTGTGTCTCTATGCCTGGTAGTAAGTAGAGTTAGACTGTACATTTCTTGGAATGATTTTTTACTTACTAAATCTATTTGTAATAGAAATGTTTGACATTACATATTTTTGTTTTATGCATTTATGGGAAGATTTAAACAAGTCATAATGTAGTAAACTTAACTATTTTTTGATAGGTGGATTGTTTTTTTTTTTTTTTTTTTTTGTTGATTGGTTATTCTGTGTTTTGAGGCAGGATCTGTACAAAGCTCTATCTGTCCTCAAACTCACTGTAGACTGGGCTGGAACTCACAGAGATCCCAATCTGCCTCCCACGTGCTGGGATTAAAGGCCCAATAGGGTTTGTTTTTGAAAAACAGATTCTTGTGTGTTATGGGCTTTTTCTTATTTCCTGTGTGGCTCAGGCTTACATTGGATTCATCCCACATCCTGAGCACAGGTTTTCTAGGTGATATTACCATACCAAAATCATGTAATTTAAATTTAAAAGAGTCAGATATGGCCGAGCGGTGGTGGCACACGCCTTTAATCCCAGCACTTGGGAGACAGAGGCAGGCAGATTTCTGAGTTCGAGGCCAGCCTGGTCTACCAGTTTCAGGACAGCCAGGGTTACACAGAGAAACCCTGTCTTGAAAAGCCAAAAATAAAAAATAAAAAAAAAAATAAAAAAAAGAGTCAGATACGCACTGGTCTTGGCAGAGTCAGGGCTAGCCTGGCATACATACTGAGGTTCCAGGACATCCCAGCCTACATGGTGAAGGAATTCTCCCCCTTCCAAAAAAATCAGTGGGTACTTCAATAACCTTTTGTTTTCTGATTGGGATTATTGCAATCATTGGTTTTTCTTAAGCAAATTCTAATTTTTTATTACATTTTCTGCCTCTGTATACTCATGTCTGCCATGTCATGTGTGTCTGTACATTAGAGAACAACTTTCATGAGTAGATTCTCTTTTTCCACCGTCAGGCTTCTAGGACTCAAACTCTTGGTTTTAGGCTTTTTTTCCTTGCTCCAAGGAAAAAAACTTAGGTCATAATTGATTCATCAGACATAATTTAACCAAACTTCAATACCAGCACATTAATACTGAGACTATTTCATTAACTTCCTTATTTTAAGAAATCAGCTTTGTGAATGAATATGTATTATTTCTCCAGCATTTAAGTACTGGCAAGTGCTTTTGCTTTTACCTCAAATGTTATTTATTCATCCATCCATTCATTCATTCATTCATTCATTCATTTATTTATGTTTTTTAAGACAGGGTTTCTCTGTGTAACAACCCTGGCAGTCCTGAAATTCTCTCTGTGCACTGGATTGACTCCTAACGCACAGAGATCCATCTGCCTCTGCTTCATGGGTGCTAGAATAAACGGCTTAATATACCACCGTCTTTGTAATTTCATACCCATTTAAAAACTGATCTTAATTTACTTTTTGTAAACTGTTACCTCTGACCTCCGCACCTTCCACTCCTGGTAATAAGAAAAAAGGAATATAGTGTCACAAAATACCTCAAACTCAGAAACCTGCCTGCCTCTGCCTCCCAGAGTGCTGGGATTAACGGCCTGCACCACCACTGCCTGTCATTGTTAATACCCAAATAACTTCTAGTATAGGTCCTTCAGCTGCAATTCCTGGATTTGTGATATGTTTATAACTTAGTAGTTCTGTGTATTTTGTTTTTATAGAAATATAAATAGTTGCTACTTTAACTCTTACATCATTATGAGGAATAAACGAATTAAGGTATATAGGGCTATTAATAGATATTCATGTTTAGTATTAGGAATAAAATTGATCTATATTATATTAGTATCCTTCCCATTTTTGCTAATAATGTGAAAACTGGTAGTTGAGATTTTTTAATCATGAAACTGTATGGTTACAATTTTGATCACTATTGTGAAGGGCTTCAGAGTCACCCCAGGGGGTAAGAGCACTGGCTGCTCTTCCAGAGGATTCAGGGTTATCCCATGGGATAACACTCAAAACTCCTGTCACCCAGCTAGACACTGCATGCATTGTCTAACATGCCAGCATACACTTAAAATAACGATTAAAAGGTTAAAAAAAAAAAAAAAAGATTAAGCCGGGCTGTGGTGGCGCACACCTGTAATCCTAGCACTCTGGGAGGCAGAGGCAGGCCAGTTTCTGATTTCGAGGCCAGCCTGGTCTACAGAGTGAGTTCCAGGACAGCCAGGGCTACACAGAGAAAAAAACCATTCAGTTCTTCTCTTCTATACCATTAGAAATAAATGTTTATGCTTGAGGATTGTTTTCTTAGTCCTTCAAATTGGATCAATTACCTTTATTTGACCTAGATCATGTATGTGATTTGTCTGTTCTCTGGGAACAACACGTTCACTTTTTTATAGGAAGATGAAGATCCCAGCAAAGGTGATCCGAGTCGCTCAGCTGACCCCGGTGAAGACAATGTGACAGAGCAGACCAATCACATCATTATTCCCAGCTATGCATCCTGGTTTGATTATAATTGGTGAGTAGGCTTTTCCACCTGAAGCATGGTACTAAAGGGGTAGAAATACTTACTTCACATCAGGTGTGCTATTTTACCATCTTCTCAGTTTCCCCAATAAACAACATGGTCAGATTTTTTTTTAAAAACATTGTGTTGTTGCCTTGGGTATTTATTCTCTTTACCATGCAATGGTGCTCAACCTATGAGTTGTGTTCCCTTTGGGGGTTGCATATCAGATATTTATATTATAGTTGATATAGCAAAATTACAGTTATGAGATAGCAGTGAAATATTGCTATGGTTGTGGATTACCACTAGATGAACAGCCTAATGTTTAGGAATCTGAATGGCTATTTTAAATTTTAATGCTTGGCTGACTCACTAGTCTAATTTTTTGCTATCCAGTTTCCAAAAGTCTTTTCATTTTGAGCCTTTTTATTGTCCTAGTGTTATGAAAATGAGCGCTGACATTTATCATTTATTTGTTTGTTTATTGGTTTTTCGAGACAGTATTTCTCTGTGTAGCCCTGGATGTCCTTGAACTCACTCTGGAAATCAGGCTGCTCTCGAACTCTGAAATCTGCCTGCGTCTGCCTCCCAAGTGCTGGGATTAAAGGCATACGCCAACACTGCCTGGCTATTTTATTTTTTTAAGATTTATTTATTTGTTTGTTTGTTTGTTTATTTTATGTGTGTGAGTACACTGTAGCTGTACTGATGATTGTGAGCCATCTTGTGGTTGATGGGAATTTGAACTCAGGACCTTTGCTCGCTTTGGTCAGCCCTGCTCTTAACCGCTGAGCCATGATCTGTGGTAACATTTATAATTTTTATCATCCCCACTAGTTTTTGCTCTTTTGAGACTGGGTCTTGCACTATGCCCTGTGCTAACACCAGGCTTTAGTCAGTCTTGACTGTATCAGTTGTTGGCATTACAGACTTGAACCAATGTTCCCAGTAGAATTTTTTAAGTAGGTTAAGAGAATAAAAAACTTCAGTACTTGATAAAGCTTTAACTGTTTTGTTTTCCTCTTATACATAAAAAAAAGTTGTCTAGTAAATCCAATTTTAGCCATAGGCAATTCATTAATTTTCCTTTGAAAAGTGAATGAATGTATAGTGCTCATAGGTTTTAATGCTCTTTAAAAAACAATCCGCTTCCCTCTTTTCCTTCAGTATTCATGTGATTGAACGGCGTGCTCTTCCTGAGTTTTTCAATGGAAAAAACAAATCCAAGACTCCTGAAATGTGAGTCCAGTGATTTATAAATCTTTTTATGTTCATAGCATGGATTCGTTGGTTTAGTTTGATGTGTGTTTTTGCCTGCATGTGTATGTGAGCCACGTGTGTGCAGTACTTGTGAAGGCCAGAAGAGAGCTCTTGAAGCTGGAGCTATAGAAGGTTTTGAGCAAACCTGGGTCATCTGCAGGACCAGCAGCAAGTCCTGTTAGCCAGTGTGCCTTCTCCCCTCTCCTGATTCTAAAAGTACAATTCCCACGTGGTGGTTATTGCTTTTTGTTTCTTTTAATTTGCAAATATTGAGTACCCCTAAAAAATTACTCATTTTTGCACTGTCTTAACGTCAAAGTAATTTTTTAGGTTTGTTTGTTTGTTCATTTGTTTGTTTTGTTTTTTCAGGACAGGGTTTCTCTGTGTAGCCCTGGCTGTTCTGGAACTCACTCTGGAGACCAGGCTGGCCTCAAACTCAGAAATCAGCCTGCCTCTGCCTCCCATGTGCTGGGATTAAAACCATGCACCACCACTGCCCAGCTAGTTCTTTGTCCTTAAATTTGAGATTATGTGTATGTTAGTCCTAGCACTTAAATGTTGAATGTAATAAATGTTGTTTAGTAGAGGTTTCTTATAACAGGTTTTAATTATTTTTATGTGTGTTAGGATTTACAGACCTTCTCATATGTGTCAGGGAATAAATCTTTATCTTCATGATAAATTATTAACTACAAGCTTGTTATAGGATTACTCAGATGTACTTGAACTAAGTTATATTTTCTAAAGCATTTGCTTTTAAATTGGAATTGGAAATAAACTGGAAGAGTTTGCTAATCAGGAAGTCTGTCTATTCTTTGTGACCTGTTGTTATATGTATTTATGGAAATTCTCCTTTGTTTTTTTTTTTTTTTTTTTTTTTAAATAGGGTCTTGCTATGTAGATCAGGCTAGCCTAGAACTCACAGTTATCTGCATTCCTATTTCCTGAGTGCTGGGATCAAAGTGTACCATCAGGCCTAGGTCTTGACTGTTTCTCAAAACTCTCACCTCTGCAAGTAATCCACAGCTGTCGTTTCATGGAACATTAATCTGTTTCCATTGCTTATGTGTAGTGCCATAATAAGATGGTGTTGTGGTTACCATGTTTTAGAGGAGAACGGACTTAAATAGCATTCTGTGTAAAGTTCAGCATAGGCAACAATAAATATATTCATTATATTTTTTTATGGTAATTTGTGATTCTGTGTCTTGATGTCAGAGATAGCACTCTCTAACTTTCTAACAGTAACACTGTATCAGAGCCACCTAAATCCAGACTGGACTCTCAAAACCCAGAATGATTTTTTTCCACGTTTTTAAATATGTAAGGATTTGGGGAGTTATCTCTTTAAAATTTCTATTTTAGCCTTTTAATCTTGTAACTGAGTTATTTTTATCTGCCCATGCTTGTTCAGTAACCTTTTTGCTCTTATGTAGCTGCCCTGGTGTGTTTTCAGACTTTTCTTTTGCTTTTTGTCAAAAAATTGTTGGTAGAAGCCATGATTCTTAACCCTGTGTTAGACAAATTTGTGGCAGAAATGCGCCAGTATGCTGTAGAATCTGCTTCAACACGGAGTCACAACTTTCCTGTTTTCTTTATGCACATGTCTTACCCTGAATTGATTTCTGTGGTTGTAGTCTGACTAAAGCACATTGCTGTGTCACAGCAAAGTTCTTTGGTGAGAAGTGAGAGTATTCAGAAATTGAGAGCACTGAGCATAGGTTTTGAGTTTTGGCTTCTACCAACAATTGTCTAGCCCTCAGTCCAAGACTGCTCTTTTTTTAAGATTTTTATTATTATGTCTAAGTACACTATAGCTGTCTTCAGACACACCAGAAGAGGGCCTCAGATCCCATTACAGATGGTTGTGAGCAACTGTGTGCTTGCTGGGATTTGAACTCAGGACCTTCAGAAGAGCAGTCAGTGCTCTTAATCATCGAGCCATCTCTTTAGCCCCCAAGACAGGTCTTATAATCTTTTGAGTGTCAGTGTCCTTGAGTAAATGGACAGATGGACTTTGTAGAGTGATTTGGAGTATTAGGTAATCTACTTTGCACACAGTATGAGAACATTGCTTAGCAACGGAGACCAGATGTTGAAGTTACCTTATGCTGTTTCAGTGTGCTGTATACTTGTTTTCCATCTACTCATTCTGAATTTGAGTTGCTGTTATTTGATACGTTGTCAATGTTGTTGCATCGTAGTATCTTTTGGGGGTGGGGGCTAAGGTTGTCAAGCATTTTTAGTTTGGGCTTTAGTAATAGTTTATCCAAAGATGTACGTCTGCATTATAAATTTTGCCCTTGTATTTTAGATACTTGGCATATCGAAATTTTATGATTGATACATATCGTCTAAACCCTCAAGAATATTTAACCAGCACTGCTTGTCGGCGAAACCTCACTGGAGATGTGTGTGCTGTGATGAGGTAAAGTGTTTGACTTCCATCTTGTGCTATAGCTGCTTAGAGATGCATTCCTGCTTTATATCTTGCCAGTTTTGCATTTAAGGTTTTTATTATTTCTGTTTACTTGTATCACGTGTGCCAAGCGTGAGCTTGCAGTCTGGAGGAGCGGGTACCAGAGGCACTTAGGAGCAGCCTGATGTGAGCGCTGGGGACGGAACTGCATATTCACTAAGAGCTTACCTTCCTTTGTGACCAGTTTAACTGGGTGCTCTGCATTGTACTGACAGGGACTCTGTATTTTTTCCATAATCCGTGTTTCATAGGTTATATCTTTTATTTTATGGTGACAATGGATTTGGGTGGGAGTATATATACCATCCTCGAACAGATTTAAATTTGGGTTTTCTTCTCTGTGTTGGGTCAGAGAGAGAATTGTTTCTTTCATCATGGGCCAGAGCGAAATTATTCTATATTTTCTGTATTAAAAGAACTATTATTTTACGGCCATGGTGGTATATGCCTTTAATCCCAGCTCTTGGATGACAGGCAAGCAGAGGTTTGTGGTTTCAAGGACAGCCTGTTCTTTATACTGAGGCACCAGAGCGACCCAGTAGTACCCCCTCTGAGATAAGAGACAAACTCCCATACTCATTACTTGACAGTGTGTTCAGGTTGTGTATTATCCCTAATACTGTGGTAAGGTGTTTGCAGCCTGCAGAGAATATCTTTTCTTCCTTCCATTTTGTTTCTTAATTGCACGATTGTGGTTTCACAGATGGGAATGAATCACTGGATTGTAATTTTAAAAAGTTTTCATCTTTTAGGGTTCATGCCTTCTTAGAGCAGTGGGGTCTTGTTAACTATCAAGTTGATCCAGAAAGTCGTCCCATGGCAATGGGGCCTCCTCCCACTCCTCATTTCAATGTGTTAGCTGACACACCCTCCGGGCTTGTGCCCCTGCATCTTCGGTCACCTCAGGTAAGTTAGTGCTGACAGCACTGGAGGCCACCTGCCAACCCCTGTCCTCCTGCTGCTGTCTTCCCATAGGCTTCAGAATGCTCGTCTTGTCTCTCCTCTCTCCTAATGTGTACGTAATGTTTAATGTAATCTTCTGCCACCCATTCTAAGGCTTTCATCTTGACTTTATTGACAGTTTACCATGGAGATATACTTATAGTTTTTTGTTCTATTTGAGGAAACTTTCTGAAAGCGGTTATTTTGTTAAATTATCATTTTTGAGAGCTCACTATGTAATTCAGACTCTCCTGAACCTCACACTATAGACTAGACCGACCTCAAATTCATTAAGATCCACCTGCCTCTGGATCAAAGGCCTGTGCCACCATGACCAGCTGATTAAGAGAATCAGCTAATCTGAAATAAGTTTTAAAAACTTGTACACCTTTGCATTTAAACAGTAAGCACAGTCATTTTGTCATCTGCTTCACAGATCCCTGCTGCTCAACAGATGTTAAATTTTCCTGAGAAGAACAAGGAAAAACCAATTGATTTGCAGAACTTTGGTCTTCGAACTGACATCTACTCCAAGAAAACACTGGCAAAGGTAAAGACCTTTCTAAACCAACGTCGGCCACCTGCTTGCATGTCTTTTTTGTCTTATAGTAAATCCAGTCTCTGTCAGGGAGACAACAAGGTTTCTGCTCAGGTCTGGTGGCCTTTCAGCAGTCACTTATATCATTAGCAGATAGATATTTAAGTAACTATGAACAGGGTTTTGTAAGGGTAGTAGAATTTGAAAAGTAAGTTAAAATATATAGTAAGAATCATGTAGCTGGGCAGTGGTGACGCATGCCTTTAATCCCAGCACTTGAGAGTCAGTCTAAGTTGGATTTCTGAGTTTAAGGCCAGCCAGGGCTACATAGAGAAACCCTGTCTGGAAATACCAAAGGGTTACCTAGAGAAATCCTGTTTCGAAAAACCCAGAAAGAAAGAAAGAAAGAGAGAGAGAGAGAGAGAGAGAGAGAGAGAGAGAGAGAGAGAGAGAGAGAGAGAGAGAGAGAAGAAAGAAAGAAAGAAAGAAAGAAAGAAAGAAAGAAAGAAAGAAAGAAAGAAAGAAAGAAAGAAAGAAAGAAAGAAAGAATGAATCCTGAAATATCCTTGTGAGCATTTGTGGTGATTCAACAAACCATTCAGATGACAAAGCAGGTTAAGCAATAAGAACAACGTACTGGAAACCTGTCAGTAGTCAAAAATATTCACTTATATGAGTGAGTGAAAGAGAAAAGAGTAGAGGAATAGGATTGATACGTTGACTTTGTAATGGCTAATAATATTTAGAAGTAATAAAAATATTTACATTCAGAGGGTGGCAAGGTGGCTTAGCATTCCACAGTAGTTGCAACCAATAAACACAGTTTTAAAACTATGATAAAAGCAAAGCAAGGACAAAGATAAATAACTAAGAAAGAGGGCTGGGGAGATAGCTCAGAGGGTAAGGGCACCAACTGCTCCTCTAGAGGTCCTGAGTTCAAATCACAGCAACCACACGGTGGTTCACAACTATCTGTAACGGGATCTGATTCCCATTTCTGCTGTGTCTGAAGACAGCAACATTTTACTCACATACATAAAATAAAATAATTCTTTTAAATAAATTATATTCAAAAGCATAAAACATGCTTGATGTTATATCAGGATTAGAAGTCTAAGGACAAATACTATTATATTGTAAAGTAATAAAAACAAATTTGGAAATATGTATTAAGTAATCCACGGATTTAATAAGATGTTTTTAGATGTTAAGTGTAAATTTTCACTAGCAAGTACCAAAGACCACACAAAATTCCTGAGGTTGAAAAGAAAAGAGCTCAGATAGACTTCCCACGAGTCAGCAGTGGCTTACTGCAGGACAGTGTCCCAAATATCCCTTTCTTTCGAGATCCTTCTTCTCAGCCTGTTTCTCACTACTACCTTCATTTGAGCTTCCTTTTTCTTAACTGTTGGTACTACTCCTGTATTGGGTAGCCTTCATGCCAGATTACTCAGATTTTTTTTATTTATTTGAGTTTTAAATTTTTAGCAGTTTATATGTATGGGAGTTTGGCCTGCATTCCTGTCTTTGTGCTTCTTTGTACTCCAGGCTTTCATTGTGCTTACAGAGACCAGAAGGGATTCTGGGTACTCTGGAACTGCAGCTAGAAGATGGTTGTGAGCTATGTGTGTGTTGGGAATTGAAGCTGTGTGCTCAAGAGTCCTGTTACTGTTCTGCCATCTCTCCAGCCCTATTTATTTTATGTGCCTTAGTGTCTGCACATTTTTGCTCTATGTTTCTGTGGTTGCTGTGGAGTCTAGAAGAGATCATTAGATCAAAGTGGCATTACAATCACTTAAGAGCTACCATGTGGAAGAGTATTCCCTTCAATTATAATTTACCAAATAATTTTATAACTAAAATAAATGAGAATGTGTACTTGAAAGGCTGATACATGAATTGAATACAGAACATTTTTTTAGTTCTGTGCAGTGACACAGCATTGATCTTTTCACAAAATAAACATAGCAACAGTAAGGTGTTTGGTTCCATGCTGTGTGAGACCATAGCCATAGACAGCACAAAGACCAGGATATGGAAAAGCAAGTACATGCTATGAATGCTTCCACATTTTATATGATATGCAAAAATATTAATTGAAAATACACTGACAAGTTATAAGTTAATGTTCTAAGTCTTAACTATTTAAAGAAGTATAATTGGTAAAACGATTATATATATGTTCTATAACAGAAACAATCTTTGCTTGTATATGGTGAGCAGTACTTGTACCTAGTGTCCTTGGACATAAAAACAAAACTACAGGAACAACCATAGAACTGTGTGTAAAATTAACAACATGTAATACATTTTTTGTTTGGTTTGGTAAAAATTTTGGTTTCTTCAATCAGTAGAATATTGTAAGACAAAATCCATTCCTCGAAAGTATTGTGCATCCTCAAGCTCGCTGTGCCAGCACCTGACAGGCTGTTGTCCTGAGTGTGAGACTAAGAAACACTAAGTAACATCCTCAACAACACCAAGGAACAAAGACTGCTCAACATTGTTCTCTTTACACCTCATACTTCTGGAAGGAATAGTCTTCACCCTCTTAGCCGTCTGGCCTGTTCATAGGATGGTTTTGTATAATTATAAATGACTTAGCTTTTTTGGGGTTATTTGAGGGCTGGGTTGTTTTTGTTTTTCGAGACAGGGTTTCTCTATATAGCCCTGGCTGTCCTGGAACTCACTCAGTAGACCAGCCTAGCCTCAAACTCAGAAATTTGCCTGCCTCTGCCTCCCAAGTGCTGGGATTAAAGGTGTGCACCACTGCTGCCTGGCCAATGATTTATCTTATTAATGCACTTTAAAATTGTATATCTATCTTCCAAAGTTGAAATAAGGCATAAGTAGTTCTCATGACTAATGAGAAAACAAGATATTGAATCATGCCAGCCCTTCTGTTGAAGTTGGAGTTTTTGAATGTTTATTTGTTGGGAACTCCTTGGTGGTCTGGATAAAACAGTTCTGTGAGCGTAATGAAATCCTGCCCGAGCGCCGTCTGCATGTTTGTGACTAGTAAATAATCTTGACTTTGTTTATTTAGAGTAAAGGTGCTAGTGCCGGAAGGGAGTGGACAGAACAGGAGACCCTTCTTCTCCTAGAGGTAAGCTGACCAGTGATGGTGCCCTTACTCACAACTTATGCATGCAAGTTTCTTCTTGCTCTATTTTTTGTTCCCTCTCAATTATAAATTGAAAAAGATACTTTTGGGGGAGTTTTGTTATTATAAAGCTTTTATAGTCTAGCTTTTTTGTATTGGTGTTAAGCGGGTGGCTCTTTGTACAGTCCCACCTCACAGTCAGAACTCTTGAGTAGCCATATCAGTCATGGATGATAATTTAGTAAGAGTGTGTGCTCCATCTCACAAGCAAGCATAGCTTGGTATTTGTGCCTTGAGGATAAATTATTGTACTGCATGTGAAAATGCAGCACTTCCGTCTGCACACTGATGTTGAAAATGACCTCCATATCTACCTTTAAGATTAGTGTATGGGGCTGGAGAGATGGCTCACACATTAAAGGACAGGCTCACAACCAACAGTATGAGTAGGTAGTAGATACAGATTGAGGGAAGAATTTCCGAGCTACAGTCTGCCCAGAGCATGCTGAAGAGAACTGCTGTATCTGAAAACAGTACTACATTTTCTTTGCTGCAGGTGAATCCTATGCTGGGGTTGCCTTTTCTTCTAGGCAGGAGGCAGGGATTATCAACATGTTTATGTTGATTCCTTACCTAAGAAGAAATAAGGTTCAGCAGCATTGTTTACTATTAACACCATCCATAAAAGCAGTCTATGTAGCGCAAACACTAGCTTAAAAGGCAGGTTTCTCAGGTATACACCCTCTAATCCTAGCATTTGAAGATTACAAGGCCTTTGCCTTCTATGATTAGATAGGACAACTTCATTGAAAAAAGCATCTTGCATGTGTACACACACGTGTACATGCACACACAGAGAACCGTTTTATGGTGTTGCACATCTGTAGTCCCAGCATTCAAGAGGCTGGACCACTTAGACTGTATAGGATGCTTTGCCTCAGAACCCATGCAAGTTTCTGTCTGTCCTTTCATATTTACACTTTGGCCTTTGGTGTACACAGTGAGAATCTAGTCCTTCCGGCCTTCAGAACTGTTAGAAAATTCATTTCTCTGATGTAGACCATCAGGTAAGACAATTTTAAATAGAAGGGCTGGTGGCAGCATTCTTCAATAATCCCAACAGTAGGAGAAAGAAAGGAGGTAGCTAGGGGCTTTGTTTTTGTTAGTGTGTTTCACATGTGTGGGAGCCATAAAGATATCATGGGAGGCAGTTCTTCCTTTACCCCTTATGGTTACAAGGCTAGAACTCAAGTGCATGGCTGCAAGTTCTGTAACCAGCTGAGCCAGGTAACTGGATTTCTTATGCAGTTTGATTGATGTTCATGCATTCTAGCTGCTCAGTGAGTTTCAGCTTAAAGAGATGCCCTGTGTCCAAATCAGGTGGAGACCAATACTGGGGTATATAACCCAACTGATGTCTGTCTCTACACACATACATAGGCGTCCTATTCACACGTCCCCAAGATAGGCTTCAGAACACTAAACAAACAAATAATAGGAATTGAATTATAAGTAAACAAGATTTAGATTTGTCCCTAATGGATAAATGTAGTTGTTTTATTGGGGCTTATTTCTAAAAATATTTCTGTTTATTTTTGAGACTACCATTGTTGGTTTGTTTTGAGTTCATGTCTCTTTTCATAGCCCTGACTGTTCTTTTGGAAATCCACAGGCGTGTACCACCCCGCCCAGCCGTTTTTTTTTTTTTTTTTTTTTTTTTAAGTTTTATTTATTTATTTATTTTGCTGGCTGTCCTTAAGCCCACTATGTATACCATTTTTGTTCTCAAAGTCAGATATCTGTCTGTCTCTGCTTCCTGGATCCTAGGTGTAAAGCCATGTCCCACCATATTCAGCCTCACTTTTATTTTTAAATTAAGTTCCTTTATTAAAGCATAATTCCTTGGTAAATATGGAAGATTAATGCCTTTATTTATATTTATCTTTTTTATAAGAAATATTAGAATTATAATACCAAGATTTAAAATAACCAAAGATAGAATGTCTGTATAGGAGAAAAAAGAATATAATTTGCAATAAATATCTTTTAGAAATTCAAGCTACTGCTGGGTGGTAGTGGTGCATGCCTGTAATCCCAGCACTCTGGGAGGCAGAGGCAGGCTTATTTCTGAGTTCAAGGCCAGCCTTGTCTACAGAGTGAGTTCCAGGATAGCCAGGGCTATACAGAGAAACCCTGTCTCGAAAAAACCAATAATTAAAAAAAAAAAAAAGGAAATTCAAGGTACTATGTTTGCTTTTGTTATTGTTTTAATGTTTATTGATATTTTGCTTGCATGTGTGTCTATATTAGGGTATCAGAAACCCTGGAACTGGATTTATAGGCAGGTGTGAGCTGCCATGTTGTACTGTGTGAATCAATCCCAGGTCCTCTAGAATAGTAGTCAGTGCTATTAACTGTTCTCTGGCCCCTATGGTTTTTGTTTGTTTGTTATTGTGTAAGGTCAAAATGGAAAAGCTTGATTAGAAACATCAAAATTATATACAATTCGGGTAATACCTTGTCAAATTTTCTTCTGCACTGTGTGAGTAAATCTTCCATTTTAAAACTTGTTTTTATGAAAGTTTGCCCATTGGGTCTTCAAATAAGAACCTAGTTGATCTTTGGCAGATATATTAGAGTTTCTATTGCTGTGAAGAGACACCATGCCTGAGCAACTCTTATAGGGGAAAATGTTGAATTGGAGCTGGCTTAAGGTTTTCAAGGTTTAAGTCCATTATTGTCACAATGGGAAGCATGGTGGCATGCTGGGCACACAAGGTGCTGGAGAAGGAGCTGAGTTCTCTGTCTTCACGCAACAGCCGTAGATAGACTACCACACTAGGACTAGCTGTAACCCTGGACACTCAAAGCCTGCCTCCACAGTGACCCACACCTCAGTAGTGCTACTCGCTATGGGCCGAGCATTCCAACACGTGTCTATGGGAGCCAAAGCTATTCAACCAAGCTATTCAACCAACAGAGCAGATAATAGTTTCTTTTTTAATTATTTGAGTAGTTCAGTGGTAGCTTGTTGGATCTCCAGTTCTACTGATAGGAAAAAAATTTCTCCCTGAATATAATGTTGCATTATTGGCGTGTTAATAGGAAAACTAGATTTCTTTTGTACATTAATCTAGGTTCTTGTGGTCATTTATAAATTTTTGTTGGCACTTTGATTCAGCACTATGACAGTTACTATAGGTAAAGATGACTGGACAATTCCTTTTCATTAAGGAAATCACAAGTGAGAAACACAAGACCAAAAATATGCCTGTAAAGTTGTATAACACACATGCAGGAGAGTTCCTGTGCAGAATTAGACACAGGGTAGCTGCTTGGAACAGCATGGGCGCACAAGGTTGAGGTGGTTCTAGTACCAAGTTAACTGTACATCTGAGAAACAACTTCAAATGGTGTTTTGGGTTCTGGGTAACCCTTCAGCCTGACAACGAGGAAGTGTGGTTGTTTTGATTATATATTGATGAAACGTGAAATCAATGAAGGTAGGAAAGAAAACTTGTTTAACTTAAACATTTTCTAGATTTGTAATTCAGCAAGAAAAAACTTTCACCTAGGACACACTCAAAGTCCTGTTTCTAATCCCAGATCCCCTCCTTTCTACCCACTCCCCACATGCCCCCCCCAAAAGCATGTTATGAAATCATGCCACCAGATGGAAATAGCAATTAGGAAGCCCCAAAAGGTTAAGACAAGTTATTTTGGTCATTATATTTATATTTTTTTACTTTATGTTTTCTGTATTTAACCATATATATTTATTTATTTATTTATTTTTTTTTGGTGTTTTGAAGGATTTTTAGGAAGTCAAAATTTTATGACTCAGTGTATTCTGTCCTCTCAATCTTTTACTGTTAGTCTCAATTTTTATTATGGTAGCCTATAACCATCTGTAATGGGATCTGATGCTGTCTTCTGGTGTGTCTGAAGACAGCTACAGTGTACTCATAAAATAAATCTTTTAAAAAAAAGAAATATGTACATATATATACACACACACACACTGTCTTTTAGACTTTGATGTGTTTGTATGTGTATATCATGTATGTAGGGTGCCGGACAACATTGGAGTCTGCTCTCATTGTGTAAGCTACTAATAGTGACTTCAGCTCAAAAGAATTGATGACAGAATGTCATCTAATGAAGTAACTATGTTTGTCTCTTTCCTTTTTTCCTTTCTTTCTGTCTGTCTTTGCATTCTCTCACTTTGATTTTTTTGCGTCATGTTGATCTTATACATAATTTACTCAATTTTGTTTTTGTTTTAATACCTTTCCAAATATTTTTCAAATTTAAAACTGTCTAATGCTATTAGAGAAATAAAAGCATTGTTTTTGTTTTCTGTTACACTTTTAGCCCATAATTTGATATTTAGTAGTAATCAGCTACTCCCCAGAGTAGGGTCTTTGGTAGCCTTTTTTTTTTGTAAACAATATTAATCCAATTAAAGGGTTTTATAATGTGTAAGTATTCTATTAATTTTTTTGCTGCCTGATTGACGACTTATTATAAGGACAACTGTCATATTACCTTTTTCAGATTTGTTTTGGTTTGTTTTGGTTTTTTTCAAGACAGGGTTTCTCTGTGTGGTCCTGGCTATCCTGGAACTCACTCTGTAGACCAGGCTGGCCTCGAACTCAGAAATCCACCTGCCTCTGCCTCCCAGAGTGCTGGGATTACAGGCATGTGCCACCACCACCTGGCTCAGTTATCTTTTTAAGGTACAAATAATCATTTATGTTATTAGTTTGAAATAGGATCTTGTCCACTTTGTTAGCTTCAAAACTTCTGTTTCAATGTACAGAGAAGGTTAGGATTGAAAGGCATGTGCTATCACAACCAGATCACTATCAAAAATTTTTCAGAAATATTATTAGCTGAATCTTCATAAGCCTGGTTTCGCATGCTGCACATAGCACTCTGGAGCCCGTGAGCCAGGATTAGTGGACCAGTCTGTTTCACATAGTGAGGCCCTGTCACACAGAAGGGACATGGAAGCACCAGCTTCACTTTTCTTCTTTGCTGTATTACTTCCTTGTTATTTGATAGTAATGATCTGTTTCTGTCTTAACTTAGGCGCTGGAGATGTACAAGGATGATTGGAATAAAGTCTCAGAACATGTTGGAAGTCGTACTCAGGACGAATGCATCCTCCACTTTTTGAGGCTTCCCATTGAGGACCCATATCTTGAAAATTCAGATGCTTCTCTTGGGCCACTAGCTTACCAGCCTGTCCCTTTCAGCCAGTCAGGCAACCCTGTGATGAGCACTGTTGCCTTTCTAGCATCTGTTGTTGATCCTCGTGTAGCATCTGCTGCAGCAAAAGCGGCTTTGGGTATGTGCTTCCTGTGGAAACGCCTTCCTCTCGAGCACTAACGTCTGGCCTCGTTTAAATATTAGCCATGAGCTCAAGATTTGTCTCAGGTGTATAAATTGTATGCCATGCAAGCCTGAGGACTTGGGTTTGGATCTCCAAAGCTCATGTAACAATTGCAAGTTTCAATATATGCTTATAGCATCTCTACTGGGAGACAAATAGATGGTCTCACTAGTCATCCTGTCAGAGATAAGATGAAGGGAGAACTGATAGGATCTTTGTTGATGTCAACCTCTAGTCTATACACATGCCTCCTGGATTGAGCCAAGCAGACTTAACCCAGACACAAACTCATCCAGCACAAATATGCAAATGTTTTTAAGAATATCAGCTGTGTTAATTCATATTTCTCTTTTATAAATCACATAAACAAGCCCTGAGGATAATGTGCTTCATAAAAATTAATGTATGAAAATACAGTTTGTAAGAACATTTGTTTTACTTTCACTTTTTAAAGTAGTGTGTGTGTGTGTGTGTGTGTGAGAGAGAGAGAGAGAGAGAGAGAGAGAGAGAGAGAGAGAGAGAGAGAAAGGGAGAGAAAGGGAGAGAGAGAGAGAGAGGGAGGGAGAAGAAGAGAGAGGGAGAGAGAGATCACTTACCTTGGTATATCTCGGGAGGTCAGAGGATTAGCAGTGGGAGAGGGTGAGTTCTCTCCTACTAAGTGTGCCTCATGCATTGTATTGTAAGCCTGGCCACAAATGTCCATTCTGACTGAGCAACGCTGCTGGCCTAGAGACTATATGTGAATTAGAGGAGCATCTAGATATGTTGGTATACACCTATGAAATCGCAGGTTTTGGAAGCAAAAGGCAAAAGAATCAGGAGCATGAGGTTGAGCTTGGACCACCAGTGTACATCCATATGGACATCCCATTGTTACACTCATGCATAAAATAAAGTAAGTGGTGCGTTCATTAGGCTATTGGTGGAGCTGTAGAGCGGAAGCTGCTTAATATATTTGCTATATATTAATTCCACCCAGACGTCTTTTTTATGTAACAGGATTTATATTTCTAAGGTTGTTTGATCCTTGGTGTTTTTAGAGTTACCAGTCTCGCCACCAGAGTGGTAAAATCCGGACTGAAATTTTAGTTGTGACTATTAGATCAGTAAACACCTTCTTAAAGTCTAATGAAGAAGGTACTACAACGTTTTGGATAAAATACTGAAGAAGTGATTGCATTGATTCTTTGTATACTTGGCCCTATGAGCTCAACTGTAACCAGACTGATGCTTTTGTGCCGAATTATCTAAGTCACACAGGAGCAGATATCTATGAGAAACTAACGCGTTTCCTTCGTTTTCTTGATTCAGAGGAGTTTTCCCGTGTCCGAGAAGAAGTGCCCTTGGAATTGGTTGAAGCACATGTCAAAAAAGTACAGGAAGCCGCAAGAGCCTCTGGGAAGGTGGATCCCACCTATGGCTTGGAGAGCAGCTGTATTGCTGGCACAGGGCCTGACGAGCCAGAGAAGCTTGGTGAGCCACTACTGCGTGAGCACGCGCTTTATAGATGCTTGCCTTTCCTGTCAGTGTGCAAAATTACGGGGTTTGCTTACACATAAGCAATCAAGACGATCAATATAACATGCCTCTTAATTTTAGGATATGATATTTTTCTCTTCACATTTTTATTGGGTGGACAAGAGGGGCGTGGTGCAGAGAAAGCAAGAGCTAAAAACAGTGTCTGCCTGGTAACCAAACAATATCAGTTACTAAGTACTTATGGCTGATAATAATAGATCAAAGTTGGTGTGTGTATATGTATGTGTGTATGTGATATGTGTGGTGTTAGTACATCCTTGTAACCATGTGTAGGCGGAGGCCAGAAGGCCAAATATTTTTTTCCCATTACTATCATGTAGCCTACTGTTAATCTAAGGCCTCAGTATAATATGTATATATCTAAGTAAATAACATTTAGTTTTTAAATTATTTTTGTTTAATTATTTTAAATTAAATTGTAGGCAGCATGGTTTTGTGGACCTGAAGTAGTTTGCATGTGTTTTGTAGAGATAAGAATGTTTTTCTTCAGTAACTAACATAATAGAATGAAGATCAGTTTTTTAAAAATAAGTATTTTTTATGTACATTTATGTTTATGTGAGTAAGTGAGTGCACTAGATTTCAGAAAGAGCATATAGGATCCCTTGGAATAGGCATTGGAAGTTGATTTGAGCTGCCCAGTGTGGGTGTTGGGAACTAAACTCCCATACTTTGAAAGAGTGAGCAGTACTTTTAACCACTCAGCCATCTCTTCTTTGCCCCAAGCATCCATCTTTAACATTTCTCTGTGGCAGGAATACAGCAGCACTGTATCACTGTTCCTCCCACGCGCAGGGCGGGGCTGAAGGCCTGAGCCAGGCTTCCTGGTGCCTCTCTTACCAGGTGCAGTCCTTTTTGAAGGTCCCAACTTTCATCAAAAGGATGGAATGAGCATGCAGTCAGTGGGCACTGAAGGTCTTTCTGGTCTGTTAGACATCTTACTGTGAATCCTGTTTATGGTCTTGGTCTCAGACTATTTGCAGCTTTATTTGTTAGAGAATCTTCAGCATGTTGAGTTGTTTTTTCACAAACAGGATGAACAGGAAGACTGTCAATTAGCAGATTGTTCACTGAACTCCTGAACAATCTTGTGTAAGTCGTGAATCTGTCTTCACGTGGACAAGAAGCCAAATGGATCCATTTATAAGGGTGAAGGACTAGTTTCCAAGCTAGGTGTGTATACTGTTAGTGCCAGCACTCAAGGCAGAGGCAGGTAGATGATTGTGAGTTTGAAGCTAGCCCAGTCTAAATGTCTTCCAGATAGTCATAATTGGCCCTGTAACCGTTAAGGACCGGATAAGATTTAAGTGACTTTCTGATCATTCTCTTTCTGCTTGGCAAGTAATGGAATATTTATCTGTAATATAACCTATAATTGCCTTTTTAGGTCTGTTGTGTCTAATTAGATACTTTTTTTATGTTGATAAATATACACATAGATCTTGCTATGAAGTAGTTGTATCAAGTAAGATAACATGTAGAATTAACTCTGGGTGGTTTACAAATTCCATGCAGAAGTTAGAGGGTTCCTAGTGGATAACCACAAAGCTGATTCCATACTGACAACTGATAGCTCATTACTATTCAGAGCACATACAAGAGTCTGAGTCTCTCTGTTCTAATGTTTACAGCTCCTTCAGCTCCTTACAGAATGATTTCTGATTCTCTTCCCATTCCATCCTTATTTTGCTAGCCACATTATTTTTAGAATGATTTTAGCAACTACTTCCCAGATTATGCTGTACGCCTTCTTGTCTAAATAAATTCTGAAAATTCATTATAGTGGGACTTGGTGGCACATATCTGTGATTCTAGCATTTAGGAGGCTGAGGCAGACCTCTTGAGTTCCAGCCCAGCCTGGACTTCATGGTGAGATCCCGTCTCAAAGCTTAAAATCCTTTTTTTTAAAAAGAGATTTATTTATTTATTATATGTGAGTACACTAGCTGTCTGTCTTCAGACACTCCAGAAGAGGGAGTCAGATCTCTTTCCAGTTGTTGTGAGCCACCGTGTGTTTGCTGGGAGTTGAACTCAGGACCTTCAGAAGCGCTGTCGGTGCACTTACCTGCTGGGCCATCTCTCCATCCTCAATGCTTAAAATTCTTATGCATTCTAATTATTTTCATAACTCTGCATATATGTGTCATCCTACACTGTGAGCCAAAGGATTTTCAACCTTAGGCTCTATCAGCACCATCAAATGGTAACAGATGGAGTCTGTATCCGCTCTAGCATTGATAGTTTCAGCGCTACAGAGATGTCCCCACGATTCAGAGGACCATTGTATGATTCCCAGCACTCCCCTAGAGGCTCACAGTTGTCCATAACTCAGATACCCTCGTCTCTACTGCAGCACCAATGCACAGCACACATGATACACAGACAGATCCACCTGTCTCTGGGTCTGCTTCTGGAGTGCTGTGATTATAGGTGTGGTCTGGCACCCCATGCTGAAAGCTCCATTCTAAAATCTGAACTAAGATCAGAGCATTACTGATCATTCTCTTCCTCCCATTTCATCTCACTGTCCACTCTTAGGATTAGAAATCCTGTATCTTAAGTGGAGTTCTATATACTTTTAAATTACTTTCATCACATAGATGCAGTTAAACAACATATGTTAAGTATGATTTTACTGGGTTTTAGATATTGTAAAATATAGCATATTTAGACTTTTGAGAATTTATTATGCTATGTATTTTGTTTTCCAATTTATCCATGTGTTATAAGATCCAAACAGCTGTTTAATCCTACGAAATATTTTCTGTATGATTACAGTCCAGTTTGGGTACGCATCCTTAATGTACACCTTGAGTCATTGCCTCTGTTCATTACTTAAAGTGTCTGTGTACACTGTTCCATGCTTCACGGAGTTCTGGTCCAGATCCTTCACCACAGTGTAGCTGGGCATATCTTTTGGACACATATCACTAGCTTTGCCCTCGATGCTTTTTTTCATCAGATTTATTCTGGAACGCTGACATTCTCCAACCTTGCACATCTTTCTCATTGTAAATTTGGATGTAAACAAGTCCTGTGTGTGGTTAGCAGTGTTTTAGGATACGTAGCTTTTCTAAAGCGTGTGTGACAGTTTGTACTTGGACGTGAAGCACTGGCTGGTGTGAGAGTCCCTGCTGATCAGTGATATGGAAGGTCACTCTGAGCTTCCCGCCTCTAGGCCCCACTGTGGGGCCAGTCCATGAAGGAGCTAATTTTGGCTCCTTTTGGTTCTCATTTCTCCTTATCTTCTATACGAATGCTTTATTAACTGTTTGGCATGTGGTTTCTATCATTTTGTTACTCATTGCTTTTTGGATTTTTGAGAAAAGACTTGAAACCCACAGAGCTCTCTGCTTCTCCCTCTCTAATGCTGCAATTAAAGGTATACACATAAACCTGGCTTTCTTGGAGACTTTTGTTTTATTGTTTCATTTACATTTATTTTACTTAGGGGATTTTGTTTATATATCTGTATGTGCACCTCCTGCATGCCTCATGCCCTCAAACAACAGAAGTAGACGTTGGATTACCTCGACCTGGAGCTGTGCATGCTTTTGAGCCTAGCTTGTCCTTTTGAACATGCAGTGATTACTTTTTAATTGAGTTAACTTCATATTTTCTTGTTTTATTTATGCTGTAACACCATTAGGTATCTTTTGTGGTTATTCTCTATTGTCTTTTTTACATTACTATTACATACTTATTTTCTTTTAACTCGAAGTTTTTAGCCACTTCAAATCCAGTTCCCCTACCCTAAACATATCTCACTCCCATCTTTATGTCCTCATTTCACTGAGATCCCTAGCTGATCTCAGTGTAGCATACCTTTAATCTCAGTGCTAAGGAGGCAGACAAGAAAATGTGTTTTTTGGCCAGACTGGCTACATAGTCAACTTCTAGGCCAGCTGTGGCTACATAGTCAGATCCTGTTCTTTAAGAAACAAAGAGCACAAATAAATAACCCCCTAAGTCCAAATTCGTGCTCTTCCTATGGGCTGGACATTGTATTGGAACCATCCTAACTACGGCTCTGGGCAGCCCTGTGTAGAGATCAGAGGGTACTCTCTCTGTTCTTCTTTGACATCGGTTACACCATGATTTAGCTTTTTAATGGCGATTACCTGTTGATGCGATATCTCCATTCAAGTCCTGCTCCTAGAGGTTGCATGATCTGGTGCTACTTCTGGCACTGTGTGCTTCTGCCTTTGGAAAGGTAGCTGCTATGTGACCATTATTCTAGAAAAAAAGGTGGATTCATGTTCGAAAACCATACAATTGTTTTCCTAATTAATAGCTTTGAGCACTTTTATCCAGTTTAATTTTATCCAGTTTAAAGCGCTAAAATCTTCTTATTGATGATAAATACTTGCATTTACAGTAACATAATATAAAATTTTAATCTGTGGAGTGTTTAAGAGGTTTTTGTTTTGTTTTGTTTTGTTTTGTTTTGTTTTGTTTGTTTCCAGACAGGGTTTCTCTGTGTAGCCCTGGCTGTCCTGGAACTAACTTTGTAGACCAGGCTGGCCTCGAACTCAGAAATCTGCCTGCCTCTGCCTCCCAAGTGCTGGGATTAAAGGCTTGCGCCACTGCCGCTACCACCACCCGACTTGTTTAAGAGTTTTTTTTGTTTTTTGTTTTTTGTTTTTTGTTTTTGTTTTTGTTTTTTTTTAAACAGGGCTGAGGACCGAACCCAGGGCCTTGTGCTTGCTAGGCAAGCGCTCTACCACTGAGCTAAATCCCCAACCCCTGTTTAAGAGTTTTTACCTAAGCTGGTCAGTAGTGGCAGGCAGATCTGAGTTGAAGGCCGGCCTGATCTATAGATGGAGGTCGAGAACAGCCAGGGCTGTACAGGGAGACCATGTTTCAAAAAACCAAGTGTTTGACTGGCTTTTTTGTTTTAAACAATATTTCTTCCCTATAACATTATCTGCCTCTTTCTACTATGCCCAATCCCAGAGATTGACTTCAGATCATATTCTTCTTAAATTCTAACAGCAAAATTGTTATTTTTAAAAAACCATGTTATATAAAATAAAGATTCTCATAGCTCCTTCCTGTTAAACTATCCTAGGTATTTCCTAGGTAGTCTAGAGCAACGGTATCACCCTTTTTTCATCTCTTGAATTGGGACCATTTATACACAATTACATAGTCTCCCTAATACTGCTAATACGTTCTCTTTTTCATGGTTCCTTCGTCCTTTGTACATCTGTGGCTGAGGCAGGTCACACCCTTGTGCACTATGGCAGACTAGTTTGACTTTTGCTCTCACTGGGCAGTTAGGTCCTCTTACAGTTTCAGCTAATACAGGACTAAGCAATGTTTCTACACTGCCTTACTGATTATGCGCACATTAAATATCTGCTAGATAAAATGAGTCACATTTACTCATAATAATAATTTCCAATTATTACTATATACAGAAAATATATCATTATATACAGAAAATCCATGTGAGCATAGTGCTTTTTCTCAAGTAAAAATCATTATGATCAATATCACTAGTTCAAGAAAAAAATGGAAACATCATTTCAGCCCTGTTAACCCTGGTATGTCATCTACTTATCCCTTCCTTGCTTAACCACTGCCCTGTTTTGACAGCATTTATTTTGACAGTAGTACTCTTATACCCTTTTTACTTACTTGTAAACTATGTGCTATTTATGTCCGACTTCTTTTTAAACCAGGTTAACTGATTAATTATATCACATTGAAAAATATTTCAGATGCTCTACAATACACTGATTTTTACCTATTTCCATATTATTTTTATTCTTTCACTTGTAGACGGATCTGAAGAAGAGAAGATGGAGACAGATCCTGATGGTCAGCAGCCTGAAAAGGTAAAGGCTATTCAGATGTCTCTTCCCCAAAAGTAATACAACACCCTCTGGCTGTGCTGGTTTTTAGATTTTGTGATGTGTCAAGTCACCTTCAGGGTGAGTCCCAGCAGGTTTTACTTAAGTTACAGTCTAGCAGAGGTTAGTGTTCACTGTGTCCACTATTAGTATTCACTAGCTCCCTCCGTATAGCCCAACCTCTTCTGTGCCATATTCAGGCACAGTTGGGAGTATGAACACAAAGGTTTGTTTTTGTGAATAATAAACTGTAGGACTTGGTTTACATTTGCTGCAGAGGAGAATTTCAGAATACTAAATGATTTCCTAAGAGAGTTAGCTGCCAACAGAAGAATACTTAGAAAACAATTGATGATAAGATGACATTTGAGTTAGGTTTTAAAGAGCAAAAAGAAGGGTAGCGACTGAATGGGAGGGTCTGGAATCAGTGTGTGAATGCACCTGAGTGGGATTACGGTCTTGAATACCTGTGGTAGTGTGAAGTTACATAGATAAGGGCAGACTACATTTACCACACTGTTACAGTTCCTGCAGTGTTCCAGACATCACACAGACATTTTACATTTGTGATTTCATTTAATTCTTTTGTTTTGTGTTGTGTTTATGTTGAGACACAGTTTGACTGAAATTCTAATGGACTGGAACTGACTATTGTAGATCACTGTTCCTCAAACTCACAGGTTCCTCACCTCTGTGTGTCTTCTCGGGGCTGAACCCTTTCACCCTGCTTTTATTTATTTTATCTACTCTTAGTTGATGTGTATGTGTTTTGCTTACATGTACATCTGCACCACTTGCGTGCCTGGTTCCTCAGGAAGCTAGCAGAGGGCTTCCCTAGTATAGGATTACAGGTTGGTGTGAGCTACAGTGTGGCTGCTAGGAATTTCTCCTGGGTCTTCTGTAGAATAGTCAATGCCCTTGACTGTTGAACCATCTCTCCGGCCTCTCCAGTTTAACTATTGAAATGGCCTCATCAAGTCAGCGATAGTGTGATTTGATAGACCTTTATGGATTGTGTGCTGTAGTCTAAGGTCACAGAAATTGGAAAATACTCAAATGTGGAATTGTTGAGTTGGTTTTCAGTCATCAAAGCAAATCACTTTTCCTGTGTTGTTACAGTGTTACTGAAGCCATCAGTAAGTGGCTCCACAAATCATTTATTTTATCAGGGTTCCTCTGCCAGTGGACATCAAGTGCTTTCAGCCCTTTAAAACAACTGATTGAGGGCTAGAGTGATCACACTTGTACCTTGGATCACCAGAACCCTTATAAATGTCCAGTGCCTGTAGCCTGCCTGTAGTTTTAGCCTCAGAGGGCAGAGATTGGATCCCCAAGCAAAATGACTTTTAAGATACCCAGCTTCATTGAATAAGATGGAAAAGTGATTGGAGTTGATTATTGATGTCAAACACAGGCCTCTGTGCATATGTTCTACAAACATGCATGCACATACATGTATGTCATATATGAAAATGGGGGGACAGAAAACTTACTGTGTGTGCATGTGTGTAGTTCTTACTTTTTTTTAATTTAATCAATAAATAATATCGTTTAGCTACTCTGATATTCCTTGTGTATTGTAAACCTGGTCTCAGGAGCATAGATTGTAGAAGCATCAGGTTCTTGAGTTGTATCATCTCATGAAGACCCAGGTTTCCAATGGGTTACAAATATGTATCTCAGGATTAGTCTCTTTAGGTCTGCCTTACCAGGCCCTTCCATACTTAATCTGTTACTTGCCATGAACTATGAAACATGTTGTTGGCTTCAGATGGTTCTAGTCCCGACAAGCTGCTCACTTACCCCTGCTCTCTTGTTTTATGACTTTCAGGCAGAAAACAAAGTGGAAAATGAATCAGATGAAGGTGATAAAATACAAGATCGAGAGAATGAAAAAAACAGTGAGAAGGAACAAGATAGTGACGTCAGTGAGGATGTCAAGCCAGGTGACTTGGGCCAGAGCAGGGTTTAGTGTTAATCCTTTAACTTTACAAAGGCAGTAGAGACATTCTGATCGTTAATACAGAAATACCCTCTCCTTCTTTTAGAATGTTTTATTATTTTTTTAAGAACTTTTTTTAAATTGTTAGTGGTGTTTGTAGGATTGTTTGTTTTTACGCTTGTTTGACAGTGTCTCACTGTATAGCCCAGCTTGGCCTCAAACTCATAGAGATCTTAGGCATCAACTTCCTATGTATGTTTGTTCTTGAGACTTACTTGATTTCCTGTGTGTGTGTGTTTTTCCTGTGTGCGTGTCTGTGTACCACATTGCGCATGTCTGTTTGCATTGCCCTCAGAGGCCAGAAGTGAGTGTTGGACATTTGGGACTAGAGTTCTCGACAGTTATTCAGGTGCTGAGAGTGGAACTATAGTCCTGGGAGGGCTGCCAGTGAGTGCTCTTGACCACTTTATGACAGTCCTGTGACTGTTGTTTCGAGATCTTCGCTCCAATAGCCCAAACTGACTTGAATCTTGCTTTGTAGCTGATGCTCGTATTGAACCCCTCATCATCCTGCCACTTCTTCCCAAGTAGCAGTACTGCAGGCTTTTGCCACTATGCTGATGTTTTTTATTTACTTTGGATTTAGGGTGTAGGGGGAGTTCACAGACTGTACCACTGGGCCAAATTCATGGTCCTGCTTGGTGGTTTGTTTCTTGTTTCATTTTTGAGGCTGGGAATTACTGAGTTGACCAAGCTAAGCTTAAATGAAATCTATAATCTAGGCAGTCTTTGTACTTGCTATCCTTTAGTCTCAGCCTCTAGAGAACCTGACTTTTCACTTATTGGCAGTTAAGCAGATTGTTCACTGACATTTAGATTCCCTTGTCCTTTGGTCCGTGTTTGTGTCTGTCTTCTATTCTTTCGTATTTATTATTTCCCTTGTTCTTTTAGAAGGGTGTCATGTCACTCTGTTTGTACACAATATGCTGTTTGTTTGTTTGTTTGTTTGTTTGTTTGTTTTTGACAGGGTTTCTCTGTGTAGCCCTGGCTGTCCTGGAGCTCACTCTCTAGGCCAAGCTGAGCTCGAACTCACAGTATGCCACTTTATTGTGTCTGTTGCAGTAACCATCCCATCATGTCTGCCTCAGATTTGTAGTGTACTATTTCCCTGTCTTATTTTGTTCACTTATGGGGTCGTCCTCAGGTCATTCTGTTGCTTATTGAACAGATATGAGTCTTAAGCTATATGTTTCCCCCAGGTTACCTTTTATATCCAAAAGAACTGTCCTGAAAAAAATGACAACTAAGACAAAGTGTGCCACTTCCAAAATATCCCCACGGATGCGGACCTAAATGCAGGGGGTGATTCCCTGAAACTCTTTAACTGTTTAAGAGTGCATTGGAGTCTATAACACCAGCCCTAGTTTATCATATGGTAGAAGTGGTTAAGATGGGTCACTGAGGCAGTTACATCCTAATAAAGCTTTTTTAAAAATAATTTTCAGAAGAAAAGGAAGCTGAAGAGAACAAAGAGCTCACTGATCCGTGTAAAGACAGAGAAAGCGATCCCGGGAAGAAGAAAGTGGAACATGAGATTTCTGAAGGAAACGTTGCCACAGCCGCAGCAGCTGCTCTGGCCTCAGCTGCTACCAAAGCCAAGGTTCGCCCCAACAGCCCCTTCCCTTGCTCCTAAGCCATGAATGGTCATATTGTTTGTAGTTAATTGGGAACACTTAGTATGAAGAGCCTGCCTCCCAGCAGGATGACTGTGTGCTTGAATGGCATTTCTAGGTTAAGAAATCCCCGGGCGGAATGAGTGAGAGTTCGAGCGGTGTTGAGAGGAGATCCGGTCCTGTGGGTGATGGGTTTTCATTCATTGTTGTCTTCAGCGTTGTGAAGGCCACCAGTCGAGGGCACAATTTGATTTCCCCTTAAGAGTCTATCTCATTTATCTTTTCATTTTTAATTTGTCTGTGAAAACTGTCTGTGGAACCAGTGTTGCAAATAATTTTTACCAGATTGAAATATTTATGATTTTTAAGATAAAATCATTTTTGTATAAATACTTCATCCTGACATTACAGACTGAAAAGAGAGAACCTAAAATAGCTTTTTCTTCTTGAATTTGCCAGCTTTTCTGGGGGTGTTTTTTTTCTATTTATAACAGAGTATTGGCTGCACTGCATATTTAAAAAGACAGGAAAATGTTATTTTCCCACGCTTCGTGTTAATTTAGCATTTTAAAACATTCTAAAGATGAACATATGAAATTTTTTAAATTTTGCATCCATTCTTCCTGAGTGGTTTCCTTCCATTATAATTTACCAGATTTCAAGAACCAGTAGTTTCTGGAGCATTCCTAATCAAATCTCTTGGGCATTTCCTCATGTGTGGATATAGGTGTTCTTTCATGGTCCTTCAAACCACTCTGCTGGTGTGAATACTTAATCTGTTGAAGCTGTAAGGTATGATTCATAGCTAATTTCCAGCTAAACCAATTTAAAACATAGAATCATTGTTTGGAGTTTGTGCTTCCCTGACCCAGAAGGATATAAATCCTGGAGGAGGTCTTCCCCAAGACATCCTCACAAGCCACAGCAGTGCACAGTCAGCCCAGGCATACATCAGCCTTTGCTCTAACACCTGTACCTCCTGCATATTCTTGCACATATTTTTCAAAGATACCTTTTTATGGTTTTTGTTTTTTTTTTTTCCGAGATAGAGTTTCTCTGTGTAATAGAGCCCTGGTTGTCCTGGACTCTCTTATATAATCCAGACTGGCCTTGAACTCACAGAGATCCATCTGTTTCTGCCTCCTAAGCACTGGGACTGTGCATGACCATGCTGTGCTCAAAGATACTTTTTAATCTGTATGCTTTTCTCTTATCCATTTTAGCCCAACCTGACTCTACCTCTCTATTATGGGATTAAAGGTGTGCACACCATGCCTAGCCTTCTTGTGAGATTTGAGGCATGGTCTTATGTAATAGTACTAATGTAGGTGAGGTTATTGTTTCCCTCTTCTCTGATTTTGTCCCTTCATTGTAAAGTTTCCTCTTTCATGCCTTCCTCTCATATTACTGACACACCATCCCCTTGCCTCTGAACTGTGTTTTTTGTTTGTTTGTGTTATTTTGAGACAGGATATCACTATGTAGCCTTGGTGATCCACTTGCCTCTGAATGTTGGGATTATATGTACTCCATAATGCTCAGATGTGTGTGAATTCTTAATCGTACATAATATCACTGAGGACTGTCTTATCTTAGATGCTACAAGAGCTTCCCTCCCCCCTTAGTCTTCAGACCTGTTTGTTACCTTTGCTGATCTTTGATTCCTTGGTCTTTGTTTTTCCCTCACTTTTCTGGTACCAGTCTGTAATAGCCCTTTCATTCTTGTGCCTAGGGATCAGCCACTGTTAGATAGTCCTCTCCTAGTCCTTCCCCTTTCCACTATCCCATTACCCACAATGCAACTGACATGCTCTTTTGTGTTTGTTTTTATTAACTTTTGTTTGTTTTTAATTTTAAAATCATGTATATGTGTGTATCTGTGTGAGTGTATGTCTCAAGCACTTCATGTCTCACATTTATCTCTTCTGAAGTGGGAGATAGATAGTTCTGAGCTACCTGCTGTGGATGCTGGAAATTAAATTAGACCCTCTGGAAAAAGAGTACACAATCTTAACTGCTGAGTGAGCTCTCTAAACAACTGATTTGGCTTGGCTTGGCTTGGCTTGACTTGGTTCGGTTCGGTTCGGTTCGGATTGGATTTTTCTTTTCTTTTCTTTTCTTTTTTTTTTTTAAGATTTTATTTATTTATTATTATACAATAAGTACACTGTAGTGGTCTTCAGACACTCCAGAAGAGGGCATCAGATCTTGTTACGGATGGTTGCGAGCCACCATGTGGTTGCTGGGATTTGAACTCAAAGCCTTCAGAAGAGCAGGCTGTGCTCTTAACCACTGAGCCACCTCTCCAGCCCCCTCGGATTGGATTTTTCATGGGTGTGGGTGTTTTGCCTGGGTGTACATCTGTATCATGCTTGTGCCTGGGGCTTGCTGAAACTAGGGCAGGATATCTGGCTCCCAGATATCTAGAACTGAATGGTGGTGACCTGCTCTGTGGGCACTTGCCATCAAATTTAAGTCCTCTGCAAGAGCAGCCAGCACTCTTCACTATTGAGTCATCTCTTTTAAGTATGTACAGTGAAATAAATAGGACAGATAAGCCTTCAGCTCTGAAGTGTTCATAAATGATCTGCACTATCCGCTCCAGAAATACATGGTTATGGCCTCCAGGAGCTTCCACATGTCCCTTATGTTTAATGCATGTGAGGGTCAGATGAAGGTGTCGTTACAGAACTGGTTCTCTACCTTCTTCATATAGGTCCTGTGTATCAAGATCAGACCATCAAATACACTTCACCCAGCGAATCATTTCACAGGCCCTTTTTGTCCTTTTTCTTAATATAAATATAATTTCATATTAGCAATAAGGTTTTAAATCTCACTTCTCCTGAACATGCAGATTAAAGAAGACTTGCTTGGTTTTTCATTAGTTTTTGTTCTTTCTTTATTCTGCAATTCAGAGTCTCTCTCCAGGCTGACTTCCACTCAAAGTTCCACCTGCTCCTGCTTCCCCAGGTCCGCAGTCAATATTAAGCTAGTTTCCCTTTAAATGTGTGAGAATGGTGCAAATTTTCTGCTGTCTAGCTTTCATGTTTGAGTTTACTGCCTTATAGCTGGGTCTGATAGAGCTCACAGCACATAGTCATTTTTGTGCTGCATAGTAATCAGGGGGCAAAGAATTCACTTAAATTACTATAATTAGCAAAGCTTCACCGAGCACTCCATGTTTCTCTTAACTCTTACTTTGTTCTGCTGTGTCTATAACAGCTTTGTTGTTCAGTGTTTGTCGCCCTCACATGCAGAGGTAATTAGAGTCTCGGCATCAAGCTCCAGAACAGACGGTTACTTCTGGCTCATCAACACCCTCATTGCCGTGTGGAACCTTCAGGAACATCCCCGGTTTTGCTTTTTTATCTACTGATGAGCCGTGCTGGGCCACACCTGCAGTAGGGCTGTGTGCCTGCTGTGTGCAGGCATGTTACACATGTTACACATGGATAGGTGCTCTGGGTGTCCATCCTCTGGGTATTGACACTTGGAAAGAAGGAAGACCCGAAGGGAGACCTGATAGTTAATTTTTGAGATAAACTAGAAACCTCAAATTCAGGGTATATTGTTTTTTAGAAGTAATATATTTGTTTTATTAAATTTTCTTAAATTCTCTCACATTCTTTTTTTTTTTTTTAAGATTTATTTATTTATGTAAGTACACTGTAGCTGTCTTCAGACACACCAGCAGAGTGCATCCGATCTCATTAGATATGGTTGTGAGCCGCCATGTGGTTACTGGGATTTGAACTCATGACTTCTGGAAGAGCAGTCAGTGCTCTTAACCACTGAACCATCTCTCCAGCCACCTCTCACATTCTTAAAATCACTATCTATTTGCTTTGGATTTCTTCCTAAGAAATCCTAAATTTTCATGCACTCTGCTGGTGTGTCTGAAGACAGCTACAGTGTACTTACATAAATAAATAAATCTTAAAAAAAAAAAAAAAGAATGTGAGAGAATTTAAGAAAATTTAATAAAACCTAATTCTGTGACTACTCAGACTAAAATGGCAAACATGGATTTGTGTTCATGGAAACTGGTCACCAGGCAGACATTTTCTCACCCCTTAAACATATATCATTGCTGCTGCTTATGTCACAGGTGTTGCCTGAATATACTTAAACAGGTTGAGCTTTGGATGTTTAACACTGCTGTGCATGGGTGACAAAGCAAAGCTTGGTCTGTTGGCCACTCTGTTTGCAGTTAGTCACCTTCCTTCTGTAGGGTCACAGGGATGACATGTGCACACTGGGAACCAAGCTCCAGACTAAGTCCATTTCATTCTCCTTCTTATTCTTTTGTAGGTTTTCTTGCATTCATATCTCTTTTGTGGACATGACCCTAATCTACTCACCAGGTTTTATTCTTGAATAGTTTGGTGCTTCTTCTGATCCCTCTGTGGAGCCCTTGGTCACACTGTTACCATGTTTGTCTTAAATGAGCAGCCCGAGTAATAGGACTTTTTTCCCTACAACATCTAGAGCATGTCCTTCATTTTCATTAGCAAGCACAGAAAGGAAAGCTTTTTCAGTTCTTGGCGGCAGAAAGATGTGTTCATTGCACTGCGTTTGCTAGCTGCCGTTCATCCCTCCAACGTGACTTTTCTCCTGCCTCAGGTTTCTGAAGGTATACTCTTTAACTCTTCAAAAACCTGTTTGTTTGGTTTTTTTTTTTTTTTTTTTTTTTTGATTTGGTTTTTTTGAGACAGGGTTTTTCTGTGTAGCCCTGGCTTTCCTGGAACTCACTCTGTAGACCAGGCTGGCCTCGAACTCAGAAATCCATCTGCTTCTACCTCCCAGAGTGCTGGGATAACAGGCGTGCGCCACCACCGTCCGGCCTGTTTGGTTTTTTTTAAGATATTGTACCTCTTTTTTTTTTTTTTTTTTTTTTTTTTTTTGATTTGTTTTTTTCGAGACAGGGTTTCTCTGTGTAGCCCTGACTATCCTGGAACTTACTCTGTAGACCAGGCTGGCCTCGAACTCAGACATCCGCCTGCCTCTGTCTCTGCCTCCCAGAGTGCTGGGATTACAGGCGTGTGCCACCACTGCCCGGCTCTTCTTTATTCTTATTGCTTGCATCTACATATATGCATGTATATTTCTAAATGTAACCTTTCCTATGTTAGAACCTAATTTTACCAATATGACTGCCCAAACATGAGCAGAACAATTATGAATAGTTGTACGACCAGTAGTCAAGCTTTGACCCTACACAAAGAACCAAAAATCATTTTAAATGGAGTGGTTTTTTTTTCCTTTATAACTTGTTCCTTGTTATATGGAATATTGAGATTTTTCTGCTTGTGCATGGGTGAGCTGCTGTTTTTGCAAGAAGTCTTTTAACGTTTTCTATTTAGTAATATATGGAGATGCCTCCAATTCCTATGTAAATCTCAAGAAGACAGAATATTTTCTTCTAAAACCTATAGTTTTCAGTAAGAATGAGACTAGAAGTTAGTGATACTAGTTCTCTGGTAGGAAGGGTTGCTGGTGGCTGTATGACAGACCTAGGGAGGAAACGCCATTTTATTGATATCTTTTTGTAACTTTTCAATTTTGCATCATATACATGGGGTTTTTTGTTTGTTTTGTTGTTTTGGGGCGTTTTTTGTTTGTTTTTTGGTTGTTAATTTATTTCAAAAATAGACATTACCAACCTCTAAGATTAAAAAGAATTTGCAGTCCTGTCCCTTTTTAAAAGAGAACTTCCTAAATCTGACCTCCATAATCTACTCTGGTACTCAGGCACCTACCATCATAGATACCCACTCAATAATAAAAGTTATATTTAAATCAAAGCATAAATTACATAATATTCAAAATGATAAGGAGCTTGAGATGTTTTAAAGTGCATTTGGGTCATTGGTATATGTCTTAAAACATTTAAGTGCACTGCTACAGCAATGTAACATCAGTTTTTACTTGAATTTCTTAACTCTTTAGGAAATTCTCCATCACTTGTACATGAGACTGGATTGTTGTTATCTGCAAAAGAAATGCAGTTAAGTCCAGAGAGATTATCTAGTGATTAATAACACTTACTGTTCTTGTAGAGGACCTAAGTTTAGCTCCCAGTACCCACTTTGGGTGGCAAACCAATGCCTGTAACTCTGAAGATCTGATGCCTTCATCTGCACTAATGCATAATGCACACAGAAGCAGACATTTGCGTGCATACACACAATTTTTTGTTGAAGAAATGATCAGCTGGGTGTATGGTAAACATCTTTAGTCCCAGCATTCAGAGCAGAAACAAGTGAATCTCAGAATTCTAGGGTGTCCTAGTCTACACAGTGATTTTCACAATGGTCAGGGCTACACAGAGAAACCCTGTCTCAAGAAACCAATATAATAGTCTTTAAAGAACAGTAATTAAAGCTATCAAATCTCAGATTTAAGAAGTCTGTCTTAGTTGGGCAGTGGTGGTACACGCCTGCAATCCCAGCCTGGTCTACAGAGTGAGTTCCAGGACAGCCAGGGCTATACAGAGAAACCCTGTCTTGAAAAAACCAAATCCAAAAAAAAAAAAAAAAAAAAAAACCCAACCAATCAAACAAACAAAAACAAAGTCTGTCTTAAATGCATATTAACTCTTAGGTTCTATAGGAAATTACGAGGTTAGAGAGCCTTCCCTACATATTATTCAATTTTGTGTATAGTTAAGCATACAAACTTATCTTGTAATGATAAAGAGATGGCAAAATATGCTTTAGAATTTGTTGTAGGCTGATGATTGAAGGTGGTGGGAGTCTGACCGAGTATGGTAATGTGGTACTTTACTTTATTCTCTGACTGTTTAATAGTCGGTAGTCCAGCTCCTGTTGTGCTCAGGCGGTGCAGTCATTCAGCCATCCTCCAGAGTGACTTCCTTTCTGCTCCTATGTTTGTACGGACAGCTCTGGATGCTATCTTAAAGCTTAGGAGGAAATACTTTTTCACCCCACACCATTTGCTTAGCATAGGAATGTTTTGCATCAGGGTGTTGGGTGCTAAAGAAAAAAATGCTTATCTTTCATAGCACGTGCAGGACAGTGAGAACAGATAGGAGGGAAATGTCTTGGATGCTCTTTTTAGCTCATCCAGGGTCTCAGCTCGGGTATGTAGGTAGGTATAGCTTCTCAAGAGTCTTTGTTCTGGTGGGCATAGCAATGCACACTTTTAATTTCAGCACTTGGGAATTAGAAGAAGGTAAATGTCTGTGTGTTATAGGGCAGCCTAGTCTAGTGAGTTTCAGGACAGCTTGTCCTGCAAAAACAACAAATCTACAGCTATATTATATATGTATGTCACAGAATCGCTGTTTAGATAGGCAGCCTGTACTGCATAGCCTCTTCTTGTTAGGCTCTTTTAATGGAAGAGTGTGCCTTGAGAGGGATTTCCTCTTATTTCTTGTTTTGTTTCATTTTGTTTTGTTTTGTTTTTTGGATTTGGTTTTTTTTTCGAGACAGGGTTTCTCTGTATACTCCTGGCTGTCCTGGAACTCACTCTGTAGACCAGGAGAAATCTGCCTGCCTCTGCCTCCTAGAGTGCTGGGATTACTGGCGTGCACCATCACCGCCCAGCTAACACTTTTTAAAAAATAATTGGAGTGGTCTTGACCCTTAGCACCTGGCGGCTGTCGAGGAAAGGAAGATCAAGTCCTTGGTGGCTCTCCTGGTTGAGACGCAGATGAAGAAACTGGAGATCAAGCTCCGGCACTTTGAAGAGCTGGAGACTATCATGGACAGAGAGAAGGAGGCTGTGAGTAAGGGGATTGGTGAGGGGGGTTGAAGAGTAGCGCTGACATGCCCTTCAGAGGGAAAAGTTAACTCTTTGTATGTCTTAGCTGTGAACATACTTCTCATTAAAATTTCCCTTTTATAAAAAGTTGATTCTTATACTGATTGCCTATGTGTTGCTGAAGTAAAACCTTATAAACTCACTGTCTGGTTCAGGATTTTCTTTTCCAGATTTTCGTGCTTTTAATATTCAGTCCCATTTTCTTCAATGTCCTCCTTATATTTGACCTTTGACTTCATCTCTGTCGCTCCTTCTTCCCTCTTCTGTAGGTTGACTGGTAGCTGGAATTAGGCCGAGGTTGAACCTCAAGCAGCATTTGCCAAAGCTGCTTCCCTGTGAATGTACATGAATGCCTTGATACACACAGTCTGCACCTGAGCAAGTCCGTGTGCCACCGTGTATTAGTAGGCTTGTGAATTTGATAGTTGTATCAGTCCCTGTGTAGGTGAATTCATATTCTAATTTATCTTCTGAAAAGTCATTAACAGATCTAGAAACATAAACATACTCATTATTTTAATTGTCCGTACTGAAGACTCCAACAGTGATGCTGATCAGTCAGTGCTGATCCTTCCCAAAGGCAGGCCTGGAGCCCAGGCAGGCTACTGTGGAGCCTCTCGTGGACCATAGAGTGGGATGTCAAATATGTATTTATCTGCTGTTTTATGACATAGGGACAAATCAGCCATTATTATCTTGTTTTAACCAAAAGTCTCAGAGTTGTATAGACTTGTGACCCATTTCTCCTGTGCAATAGGACTCTGACACTGGAAAACTAGTGGGTCTGTGTGCTTCCTTTTAGGGCTCATTCCTTCTCAGCTTCCCCAATACGGTTGCTTTAAGACTTTTTCTTTTTATAACATAATTTGTTTCATTTATTTAAGTAGCAGTAAATGATTTAAAATTTTTTACTTTAGAATTAAATGACTGTGAAGTTGCTTGTTTTTCTTCTGAAGACTTAAAGAAGTTGTGCGCCACACTATTGAGGATGGAAGCAAAGTGTCCTGTTCAGATATTACTTGTTTCCCTTTGAAAAATGTGAGGAGTGACCACGAGGATGAGCCGGGGACTGGGTCAGAGTCCAGGTAGTGTTCAGGAGGAATTGCTTTGTCTGCTGTTTTGTATAGTGGCGACACCACACTAGAAAAATGGAGGTAGAATGAAAAGGAGCCCTTGTGAGACAGTAATCTTAGACCAGAAGCTTTCCAAATAAGGAAAGTAGTAATTTTCCAGTTGTATTTTTGAAGGTAAAGCTAACAGGATATCTTTACTAGCAGATTGTAAATTTTAAAAGATTTCAGTCTCCAGAGGAGTTATGTTTAACTTTTCTTTTCTTTCCTTTTTTTTTTTTCTAACCTATTAAGGTTTTTTTCCCCTCTTAATGTGAATGGGTGTTTTGTCAAATGTATGTCTGCACTGTGTTCATGATGTGCCCAGAGAGACCAGAAGAGAGTGATGGATCATTCCCTGGAACTTGACTTGCAGATGGTTGTGAGCTGCCATTTTGGTGTTGGCAATAGAACCTAGAGCCTCTGGAAGAAGAGTCAGTATACTTAACCAGTGAGCCATCTCTCCAGCCCCTTTTTTTCCTTATTATTTCCCATAATTTAATTTGTTTATGTTGCCCTTAACAATTTAACCTATTTTTGGCTTGGACACCATTCCATTGCATTGTTTGTGTCTGTGTGACTTAGAAATCCATACATCAGTCACATATTCCTTTCTTTATTTTTTCTGAGACATGGTTTCTCTGTGTGGCCCTGGCTATCCTGTAACTCACTCTGTAGACTAGACTGGCCTCAAACTCACAGAATCCACCTGCCTCTGCCCCAAGTGCTGGGATTAAAGGTGTACCCACCCCTGGCCCACAGGTTCCTTTCTAAAGCATAGTAGCAAGTCCAAAATCAAAATGGTGTAGACCCAGCTTGAAAGACACAAGGAGACAACAAAGTATAGTGGTTTTCTTTTCTCTTCAGGGTAACAGGCTAGCTGTGTATTTCTTTTCTTTTCTTTTTTTTTTCCCTTGGTGGGGGGCTGTGTATTTCTTTAACTTGATTTTTTTCATCTGTTAATCTCCTTTTCTGTCACCAAGTATTGACACATAAACTGCTTGTTAACTCCAGTTCTGGGACTTCTCAGCTGATACTTGAGTACTGGACAGTACATGTGGATGGAGTTTTGTCAGAGTTCCCCCACCATCTTTTTCACCCCCTTCTCTGGCTTTACCCAAATAGAGGCAGGGAGAAGAGCTCTGTCTGAGCTTGGGATGCCCTTGCAGCTGTGAGTTTGTTGAGTATCTGAACGCTGAAGAATGTTCTGATGTGGGCTCCCCTTGGATGGCGCTGTACAAAGATAACTAACCCTCATCTGTGTCACGGAGAAAGTTGACAGGTTCACTAACTCTTTACTTACATGAGTAATTTGTGTTGTTTTTGTCTATATTCCTAGGAAATGGGGAGGCAGATTAAATTCAGGTATCCATAGAGGCTGAGCCTCACATTGCTGGGAATGCCCTCTTTGGGCAATGTTTTTGTTTGTTTATGTTTTGAGATAGGGCTCATTCTGTAGTGACAGCTAATCCCAAGCTCTTGGCCCTTCATTTGCCCCGAAGCTTCTTCAGTGCTGGACTAGACTCATGAGCTGCCACACTTGGCCATGTTTGTATCTTACTTTCATTTTACAATGGATGAGTTTCAAACCTTTTGGTGGTGGGGTTTCAAGATAAGATTTTTGTGTGTGTATAGCCCTGTCTTGTCCTGGGATTTACTGTTCAGAACAGGCTGACCTTGGATTTGAGATCTGTCTACCTCTTTATTAAGTGCTGGGATTAGACATGCAGCACCATGCTTAGCTGAGCTTCTAGTCTAACTCAAACTTACCCTTTCGGGGTTTTTTTTGTTTTTTTTTTTTAAACAGTGAAGAAGAGAGGTTAACGATTGGTTCTTCTATGTCTGGAAGTCTAGTTTCCCCAGAACTACTTGAATAATTTTTTCTCTTTTCTCTCTTTTGTCTTGGCACCTTTATCAAATAGTAGGTACCTATCTATGTAGGTTTATGCATGTATAGTCTTTAAATTTGATTTGATTTTAAAAAGTGACGTGTCGGGGATACTTGGTGGGGTCCGGATATATTAACTTTTTAAAATCTGCTGCTTCCGCCCTACTATAACAGACATGTGCCTAGGGCATTTGGGAGTCCAGAGCCATCTGGAGTCAGTTGGGAACTGTGATCTGGATCCTGACTCTCACCTCAGGGGACTCACTTGTCCTACATTAAAACTTTGGCTTTAAACTGGGTTTTCTTTTCAGGTGTATGCATGTGTATTTAATCACTTGCCTTTTTTACTTACTTTTTTTGCTACATAATTACTTCCTTTTAATTACTTTTTCTATTTTAACCTGCCAAAAAGGGTGAGTCCAGGACATTGTTCTAAGTTTTTTTTTTGGGGGGGGGGGTGCACAGTCGTAACCTGGGTTATAAAAAAGAACCAGTCAGAAACCGTGTTCCTCACACCCAACCCTGCCCCACCTTTTTAAAAAAAAAAAAAAAGACAACAATGTCTACAAATAATTAGTATGATTGAGGGTAGATGATTCTGTTTTTCTGGTAGGGATAATGTGTTTTGTTTCAGAATCTACATGCTATCTTCAAACTGGTAATTCCCCTACTTAAATATCAAGAACTAGGACTATAGACACATTCTACCATTTTTGACTTATTTCTTCTCATTTTTCTTTCCTAAGAGGCTTATTTGTTTGTTTGGCTGGTTTTGCTTCTTACATTGAATCCATCCATGAACCTAAGCTACCAAGAAATGCTAGTTAAGAAGACAAAACAGGGTGAGACCACAGATTAGAGACAACAGAAGCTCACCCTTAGTATTGCAGCTTATTTACAAAGCCAATCTATACCTACTTTCTATAGGTTTTTTGTTTGTTTGTTTGTTTGATTTTGGTTTTTGGATTTTGGATTTTGGGTTTTTTGAGACAGGGTTTCTCTGTGTAGCCCTGGCTGTACTGGAACTCACTCTATAGACCAGGCTGGCCTAGATCTCAGAAATCTGCCTGCCTCTGCCTCCTAGAGTGCTGGGATTACAGGCGTGTGCCACCACCGCCCGGCCTTTCTGTAGTTCTTAAATCACATCAGGTCTACAAGGTAAGCTGTGTAGAACAGTGACTCAAGGCTAAGAGATTCATTTCTGGTAGCCTGTGTTTGACCTCAGGAGATTGCAAAATCCTTAGCTTTCTGAAGAGAATACGAAGAAACATACAAGCAAGGCTATGGTCAACCCCAAGCTGTTCTTTTATTGTTTGGTCAGTACTTAATCATCCAAAGTTGAACTTTTTGAGAATTCTCTCCATATTTACATCTTAGATCCTTTCTTGTGTAAGAACATCCAAACAGGCAGGAACCTTACAAGACAGCTCTATCTTACTCTGCAAACCATCTGACCAGCTCTCAGGATGTGGTCTTGAGTATCTTCCACCTCCACCTGTCTTCCTCTTCCCTCCCACTTAGCTCTCCTGTGACATTTCATCCATCAGGCCTCCCCCTGCTGCTCCCTCTACCAAAGTAGATCACCTCTGACAATATTTGTAAGGTAATCGGCATGCTTATTCATCCGAGTTTTTGCTTTATTGTGTTTAGTCTTTATTCACAGAACTGGCTCCTCCCAAAAGCCAAAAGCTTCCATTTGCTTTACATTACATTTGAGTGGCTGAAAATAGTGATAGCCAACAGAGGTAAAATGTGAGCCTTACATGCAATTGATTTGTACCAGCTGTGTTGAAAATGTTTAAAACAACTGAAATTACAATAATTTAATATGACAGTACCATTTCTACTTGTAATCAAAATGACTTTGTTGTTTCACTGAGCAGTAGCATAATTCACCTGGTAAGGTACTTTTTTGTTGTTGTTGTTGTTGTTTTGGGAGGTTTTTTTTGGGTTTTTTTTGGGGGGGGGGGGTTCGAGACAGGGTTTCTCTTGTATAGCCCTGGCTTTCCTGGAACTCACTCTGTAGACCAGGCTGTCCTCGAACTCAGAAATCCGCCTGCCTCTGCCTCCCAGAGTGCTGGGATTACAGGCGTGCGCCACCACCGCCGGGCTTCCGAGCTATTTTTCTTAATGTTCATTCGTTCTTTCTTTCTTTCTTTCTTTCTTTCTTTCTTTCTTTCTTTCTTTCTTTCTTTCTTTCTTTCTTTAATTATTTATTTGATGTACATGAGTATACTACACTGTAGGTGTCCTCAGACACACCAGAAGTGGGCATCAGATCCCATTATAGATGGTTGTGTGTCACCATGTGGTTGCTGGGAATTGAATTCAGGACCTCTGGAAGAGCAGTCGGTGGACTTAATGCCTGAGCCCCAATTTTATATATTCCTTTTTGTGGCGTTTGGCTCTGAGCCCAGGGCTTTATGCACATGCTTTACCAGTGAACTATATGCCATTTTCTAGCCCTCAGTATTGAAATGCTTATATTTCTCACGTTGCATAAAAAAATTTTCATTTAATCAGTCAAAATATGTGAATTTGTCACTTGGTATAATTTTAGCTTAGATTTGCTTTGCCATACCATTCAAACGTTCCATATAGAAAAACGAAAAATATGTGTGTACCTAAGGTTATGTGGCCTCTGTGACATTTTATATTCTAGAATAGACAGTGACCAAAGGCATCACATTCAGAAGGAAGCACCAGGCAGCCTGAACAAGCTTTACACACCACCTAGGGGGAGCAAGTAGCAAACTTTTTTTTTAAAATATAGGGAAGTACTTGAACCTTTGGCAGCCTGATTAGGCATGCTTTAACCCCAACACTTGGGAGGCAGGGGCAGGCAGAGTTCTGGTCAGCAGTGCATCCTATGAGGCTCTTGTCTTCCAGTAAATAAATGAAATAAAAGCTACAGGCTTACCTAGACAGGGGCAGACAGCTCTGTCATAGCTATTTGAAAGTTTAGAAAAGAAAAGAGGATCATTTGAGCCCAGGAATGCACTGGCATCCTAAACAACATCGCTACTGCATACTGTCTCTAATATTACTCATAATAATTAGTCTCATACTATTAGTGATAATAATAAGTTGATAAAGATGATAATGAAGGAGGAGATAACGTCCCAGTCTGTCAAAAGAAAAAGTAGGGCCAAAGGGCAGTTGCCCCAATACTGTACAAGGAAAAACCTATTTTAGACTAAATATAGGAGCATTCCTGGTACGGGGTCTTTTGCAGCATGGTGTGTTTGGAACTCAGACATCAAATAAATGTTCTTCTTGTCACACAATCCTGAGAAGCCTCTTGGTAGCGGGTTTTTTTTTCCTACTTTATTACAGCTAGAGCAACAGAGACAGCAGTTGCTTACCGAGCGCCAGAACTTCCACATGGAACAACTGAAGTATGCTGAACTCCGTGCTCGGCAGCAAATGGAGCAGCAGCAGCATGGCCAGCCACTTCAGCAGGCTCACCAGCACTCGGGAGGACCTGGGGTGGCCCCACTTGGGGCAACAGGCCACCCTGGCATGATGCCTCATCAACAGCCCCCTCCATACCCCCTGATGCACCATCAGATGCCACCACCACATCCTCCCCAACCAGGTAAGAGGAAAGCTTTACTAACAGGACACATACGTCCATTTTACCATGGAACATGCCACAAAATCATTTCTCAAAAAACCTTTTGGAATTTTTCATTTTCATCTACAAAATCATAGGCAAGTGAGTTCTTTTGTTACCATCACATAAATCTAGCCAGTTATTTCCAATATCCTCTCTATACGATGCCTTTTCATTGGGTATGTCAGCCTCTGAATCAGCATTGTATCCCAGAGTTTCTTAATAATTTAACTATATGCTAGGCATGGTGAGCATGCCACTTGTTTTAAAGTTCATAAGACAGATGATGAGTTCCAGGTCAGTCTGTGTACATAATAAGACCCTGTCTACTAAGCCCTAGCACCAGGTTAGGAAAAATATATTTAGACACTGCATATACTGCATCTTTTCAAGGAAACTTGTAAGACACAATGAACTTTTCATGACTCATTTACCTTTCTACCATTTTTAATATATTCTCATGGATATGAGATAATTGGATACCATTTTCATTTTTACAAGTGTACTTTTTATTTACCTCAATCATAAATGGTTCCTAGATTCAGAGCTTCTTGAAATGAAATGCAAATCTTCTCTCCAACATATTCAAAAGAAGCAATTGAAGATAAACAGGAAGATTTTTTTTGAAGCCTCAGAAAACCCTAACACATGAGTTCTTCATAGAACAGATTTCTGAATGCTCTTCTAGAAGTTACCAATCATTTTTGCTTGTAGAAGCCATAGCTGAATACACTTGTCTTCTAACAGCTTATATTGTCAATATGAATCTTATTGACAGGCCAAAGTATACTTTGGATAATTTTACTGGTTTTAACTTTAAAAAAAGGTAGGCAGAACTGGGTGTGGTCATACAGGTTTGCAATCCCAGCACCCACAAGGCAGAGGCAGGAAGATTTCTGAATCCAAGGCTAATTTTGTCTACATTAGTAAGTTCGAGGACAGCCAGGGCTATGTAGTGAGGCCCTGACTCAAAAACGAGCAAATGAGCCGGGCGGTGGTGGCGCACGCCTGTAATCCCAGCACTCTGGCAGGTAGAGGCAGGCAGATCTCTGAGTTCGAGGACAGCCAGGGCTACACAGAGAAACCCTGTCTCGGAAAAAAAATAATAAATCCAAAAAAACCAAAAGAAAAAAAAAAAGAAAAACAAGCAAATGGGACTGGGGGATGATGGCTCAGTTGTTAAGAGCACTAGTTGATCTTGCAGAGAACCCAGGTTAGTCTATGTCCATACCACCATGAACTCGCCTAATACTCTAAAGAACACTCAGATTCATTTCCAGACTCTTACACAGACATACATGCAGCCAAAACATCTCTTGCATATAAGAATTTAAGACCCTGTAATAACTATGGGAAAATTTTGACTTTTCATATGTGGGCACTAACACCTGAAAATTTATATTAGGGACACTGTTGTCATCATAATCAGGTTTTTCATTTGATTTTAATATTTTTCTGGAGATCATTTTTGAAATCTAACATGCTCACACCACAGGATACTTTCCACCTCTCTGAACACTTCAATGAATCTTAGAGTCTCTGTATGAGAGCTTCATTTTGGGGCTGGTGAGATGGCTCTGCAGGTAAGAGCACTGACTACTCTCCCAAAGGTCCTGAGTTCAAATCCCAGCAACCACATGGTGACTCACAACCATCCACCATCCATAATGAGATCTGACAGCCTCTTCTGGTGTGTCTGAAGACAGCAACTGTGTACTTAGGTATAATAGTAATAAATAAAATCTTTTAAAAAAAAAAAAAAGAGAAAGAGCTTCATTTTGTCCAGTGATAGGTTTTTAAAATATGCATATCCTCAACAGGACTGCAACGTCACTTTCCAAGCACAGTGATTATTTCAAAATGTAGGTGCTATGCTGGGCCATAGTCTCCGCTGCACCTTGTGTTGCACTGTCCTGTCCCGCCCACATCAGTCTATCCCTTGGTGAACTTGCTGTGCAGTTGACCACCTGATCCAAGGCAAGGCTGCCTCGCCTCAGTAGAGCCAGGAATCACAACAGGCTGCCGGTGGCTGAGAGGCAGTAACAGGGGACTTAGAAGCAGCTCGTCCTAGTGAGGAAGTACCAGCAAGTGTGTTGATAAAATCACTTTTACAAGACATAGGTCGCTTTTGTTTCACTTTCTCATCAAAATTGGATTTTCTACATCACATATGTAATGGAAAGGATCATTCATCATGAGAGAGGCTATTTTATTAATTTGTGCCAAGCTATTTTTATGTAAGTTTGTACAAACAAACACACAGCTATACAGTGGTTCAGTAAGGTTCATAAAAGTTGTCTTCTGACCCCTGACCCCCTACATTCTTGTTGTTTAATGCTTATCCCTGCATTCATACAAATCACATAAAATATTAAGATATAAAGTAGTATATATTTGAGAGAACATACAAATTGTGTGACCTTGATGAGTTTAATAGGGATTATAACCCCTGTAGCAGTCTCCCATGTTCTTCCTCCCTGGCCCTCCCAAGATACATCTCTCAGGACTTCCAAACATAGTTTATTGGTTATAATCATTGTGATTTTCATCTGGCTTTCTTAATAACGTTTACAATGTGCATATGCTCTTCTGAGTGACCTTGTCCTTCTGTTCACTCTGCAGTGTTCATCTCTTCCCACTCTTAAGTTGTGAATTCTTTCCCTGAAGTTGGATTGCTTTTCAAACTTAAATCTTATGAATAGCTAATTCAGTTGTCAAGAAACAGAAGCATATTTTTTAGCTAGCATCTGCACACGTTTCTATTGTACACATATTGTATGTATGGATTGAGAATTGTTATAAAATATGCATATGATCATATTAGTAGATGATGCCAAAATGTTTCCAGAACTTTGGGTCTCTTTAAACTCTCATCATATGAGTATAGTAATTTTCTGTTTGGTGGGTTAGTTTGGCTTTTATGTTTTGGATTTGTTTTGTTTTATGGCTTTTTAAATCTCTGGTAAAATTAATAACAGCTTTCAAAGTTGGTAGTGTGCCTACAATCCCTGTATTTAGGAAACAAGTTTTTTGTTACAAGTTCTGTGCTAGTACATAGTAAATTAATTTCAAAATGGAAGGACAGACAGAGCCAGCCAGGTTGGATCGTGTGCACCTATAATCCCCAGAACTCAGGAGATAGACTGAAGATTCACTATAAATTTAAGGTCAGGTAAGTAAGACTTGTCTTTAAATTAGAAAAGGAAGCTGATTGGTGGCACAAGCCTTTAATCCCAGCGTAGAGGCAGATGGATTGAGTTTGAGGCCAGCCTGGTCTACAGAGTGGGTTCCATGATGGCCAAGGTTAAACAGGAAAAAGTGAGGACTGGAGAGATGGCTTAGCAGTTAAGAGCACCGACTGCATCTTCAAACAAAAATAAAAAAGAAGGCAACAAGCTGGTGAGTTTGTACTCAGTCATTCCACTTCTGCTGTTTTACTAATTTGATTTGGTCAGGTTCTCAAAGTATAGCCCCAGCTGGCCTCAAACTCAAAAAGGTCTGTCTGCCTCTGCCAGACTATATCAGTGCCTTTCAAATGAAGCTCGTGATGTAAAGACTGTCTTCTCTCTCTGATTTGTCAGTGATACCACTTGATACTTGTAAGCAAGTCTGTACTGTCTTGTTTTTTATCATCAACATGACAAACTACAGTCACTTTAGAAGAGGGACTTTCAGTTGAGGAATTGCTTAGATCCTATTGGCTTGTAGGCCGGCCTCGGCCTGTGGTGCATTGTCTTGCTTGCTGGCTGATATAGAAGGACTTAGCCCACTGGGCAGCACCGTTGTTTGGGCAGGTGGTCCCTGGATGTACAAGAACACTAGCTGAGCAGGCCCCGAGAGCAAGCCTGTTAGCAACATTCCTCCATGGTTTCTGCTTCAGGATTCGGCATTGAACTACTGCAATGATTCCTGTTGAAATAACTATTTTCTTCTCCAAGTGTGCTTTGCTCATAGTTTATCCCAGCAACACTAGGTTAGTTAACAAAAATACGCTTTCAACTAACACTTTCTGAGTTTTAGAAAAGTTTACAGGTGAGCTGGGTACAATGATCCATAACAGTCAGGTAGATTGCCACTCTGGGCTACATAGCAAATTCCAGGCCAGCGGTGACTTCATAGTGACCTTTCTCACCAGTGCTACTACTAATAATGGTAAGGTCTGATCATTCAGAAGGCAGAACGTTCAAACCTGTGCTTCCTAATAGGAATGTAACTTCCCAGCGCAGAAAAAGACAAAAATAATCAGATCACACAGCATTTACATTAGGACCTGAGGTCAGGTAACAGGGGAGTGTTTGATTTTGGCCAGAATTTATGTGTTGCGAATAGGCAGGAAAACTTTATGTCTGATAACTGTGGGAGAAAGAAGTCAAGACAGATTTGTTGCTGAGTGATTAATTCATGAAGCTTTTTAGAGGAAGCTTACTTCCTATGCAACCATGAATAACCCAGGTCAGGTCCCAACACCTACAGAAGCCAAGTGTGCTCTTTTGTAAACCTCTAACCCTATCACTGTGGGGGACAGGGACAGAAGGCTCGCTGGGGCTTGGTGGGTGGCGGTATAGCTGAAAAGCAGAATCTCTAGGTTCTGAAGATCGGACGGATGGGCATACACACACACACATATACAATGGAAGGCCGGTTATCCAGTAGCAGCTGCACCTCTATACTGATTGCATATGTAATCTTGTATCCCCAGAAAACATGGGGGTGGGGTGTCCCAAGATGTTTTTTTTAATAACAAATAAACAAAAAAATAAATTATATGTAGTAGCATGTAGCATAATATTTATTTTTATTTTATTTATTTTTATTGCTTTTATTATTTTGTATGTCTGGAGATTTGATCAATATGTATGTATCACTTGTGTGCCTTGTGCCCATAGAAGCCAGAGAGGGAGAGCCTTGCATCTCCTGGAACTGGAGTTATGGGTGGTTGTGAGCCAACAAGTGGGTGTTAGGAATCAAACCCAGGTCCTCTGGAGAATAGACTAGTTCTTTTAACTGCTAAGTCATCTCCATCCCTGATTTTCATTATATTTGATTATGTGTGTCTCTAAGTCTGTGTGTGCAGGTGTTAGAGTGAACGCATGTACCCTTGGAGGCTGGAGCCAAAGGCTTTGGTTACTCTTCAACTGTAGTAAAAGGCAGTTACGGGCCACCAGGCATGCTGCTAGCAACTGTGCTTGGGTTCCCTGGAGGAGTGTGCGCTCTTAAACACTGAGCTATCTCTCCACCCCAAAGTATCTTCTGCTGTACAGTTAGCACATCTATTTTTACCTTATCTTACGTTTGCTGAATTTGTTAAAAGAGACAGTATGATGCAGTTCACCATCTCCCCTTAAGCTGTAAAATGGTACCTGACAGTTTCTCAACTTAACCGCTGGGGCTGGAAAGATGGTTTGGTGGTTAAGAGCACTGGCTGCTCTCCCAGAGGACCCAGGTTCAGTTTCCAACATACACATTGCAACTTCTACCTTTCTGTAACTCCAGTTCCAGGGCTTCTGGCATCTTTACACAGACATGTGTGGAGACAAAATCATGAACATAAAATAAAAATATATTACTATATATTTTTTAAGTCAGTAGGCTATTTGTTAAGAAAAGAAAAATCTTAACAAAAACATAACTGCTTCTGCCTGTAATACACTACAATACTATATCAGTTGTTAAAAGATTTTTTTATTTTCATGTGTCTTAAAGGTCGTTCTCTGCACCATATGTGGCTTACAGGTGTGGATCTTAGCCATCAGGCCTCACAGTAGGCCCCTTACTCGCTGGTGCACCCATCGGCCCAGCTGCAGTCTTAACTGAACCAGTTGTTGGTGTTGCCAACTGTTTGACTTTGTGGGATTCACAAATACATGGACAACCTACAGACCAGTGTGGCCTGTTAGGTGACCAGTGCATGTGGCCCAGGTGGCAGGCACACCTGCCTAACATGCCCAAGGCCCTGTATTCCATCTATAGCATCTAAAAAGAAAATAATGAGTGTAGTTTGGTGAGAAGGTGTTATTTCTATAAAATGTTATTTCAGTAACAAACGTCAGACATTTCTTTCAGGTGAGGCACTTGGCTTATTATGTTAAGTTTCCTTGAAATAAAAACCAAAATCCTCTCAATGTGGCCCAGAAGCAGCTGCCTCTAGTCCGCGGTCTTCCTTGCTCAGGCTCTTGCCTTTCCCCAACCTTGCTAATGGAGAAGACACCTCTGAGGATCCTGGGCTCTGCTCGCTTGGCCCCAGTTGTGTTGCTTCCCTTCTGGGGCCTCAGCCAGAGGGTGTCTGCACATAGAAGTGGATGGCTGGCACACAGCTTAAGACTAGATGTTCGAGGTTCCCTCTCCTACCTGTCTTTTCTCACCTTACTCTTTGAATGAATAAAAAGAAGATCCTTAGCTAATATCCCATTAGACATGATAGGTGTAAGGCTTTAGTACAGGATCTAATAAACATGGGAGTGAGAGGGTTTTTCTACTAGCTAAACCTAATTTTAGCAAACCTTTCCATTTCCCAGGCTTCAGATGCCTGCTGTTTAAAAACTGTTTGTATGTAGGTCAGACTCCCACCATCCTGTGCTGTGCCGGTGCTGCTCTGAAGCTCGCTCGCTGTCTGTCCTCCCTCTACCCCACCCCCTCCTCTCACCTCTTTGTTGTCCTCCTCCCACCTCAGAAATTGAAGTGTGTGTGTGTGTGTGTGTGTGTGTGTGTGTGTGTGTTTTAATGGACTATGTACACATTTTGCTTAGCAATGTCTTGGTATTTCAGGTTTATGTGAGTTGTACTTCGAGCTTGTAAGAATTAGCAAGAATTTATTGACTGTTTTTTTTTTTTTGTTTGTTTGTTTTTTGAAGTAATGATACTTGTGTCAAGTAGCCCACCTGCAAAGAAAAGGATCTTTAGATATCAGGTAGACAAACCATTGATTTTTTTTTTTTTTCTTCATTCCAGTCCTCTTAATTCCTATTCAAATTTGATGTTTTCTACATCACCTTTCTGGAGCTGTGGAGATGGCTTGGTTTGTAAACTGCTTGCTAATGCAAGTATGAGGACCTCCTTTGGTTCTAGTATTTATGTAACTGCCTCGTCTGGCATCACACGCTTGCAGTTCCAGGGCTAGGCAGGTGCAGACGGAATCCCTAGGGTTTGCTGGCCATCCTGTCTAGTTGAATCTCAGAAGCAGAAGTAATTGTTTCACTCTAACCTTTCCCTTTTTTTTGCTGCCACCCACTTCCAATGAGGATGGCTTCATAATCCTATCTCTGGCAGTAGAAGAGAGATTATTTCTCAGATTTCAGATTTCATTGTCTCAGCTCAGGCTGTAAGTGGGCTGGCCCTGGTTCACGTGTGCAGTGGTCTAAGTCTGTTGCCGGGCACAGTGTATCCTCAGACCCAGCTCCTCATCTCCTGCTTTCTATTGCTCAGGTAGCAACTCACTGAACCTTTCCCCTTTCTTTAGCAGGCAAAACAATCTTACTGAGATTGGATCAGTTGTGCTGTTAAAGCTCTCAAAATGCTGGAACATAGTAGCATATGTTTCATGAATTAGATTTCTGAGCCATCATAATAAATTTATCACACATTTCCTGGGGCTAGAGATATAACCAGATATAATTAGTAGAGGGCTCGCTGAATGTGTATGAAGACTTCAATGTAATATCTAACACTATTAAAAGCAGGCATCAAAACACATATAAAAACCCACACTTGTAATTTCAGCACTCAAAAAGTCGAATCAGGAATATCAGTTTAAGTCTCCTTTGCTCAGCTCCAAAGAGAACATGGGTCTAGCCTGGAAGACATATGAGACCCTGTCTCTAAAACATAGAAATTTACTCTCACTGCCTGAAGACTAGGTTCTGGCACCCAGCCCTGCCATGTTCCCTATGAGGGTTTCTTCTACGTTCCAATGGTTGCTCTGCCTGCAGCCCTCTGTGATTCTACCTCACCATCTTCCTGTGCTCTTTCTTAGATATTTGTTACTAGATCTAGGACCTCTCAGGAGATTTAATGATCTCCTGTCAGTCCACAGTCACACCTGAGCTGCCAGCCAGACTGCTACCCACTGAATATCAACCCAACACTTGAAAAGAGTTGTTGCACATTTTTTTCAGTTGTCCAAATGTGAATTTTTAGACATTTCCAGGAGCTGGAGAGATGGCTCAGTGATTAAGAACCCTGACTGTTCTTCCAGAGGACTCAGGTTCAATTCCCATCACCCACATAGAGTTTACAACTGTCTCTTACTCCAGTTTCAGGGAATCTGTTATCCTCACACACATATAAATGCAAACAAAACACCAATGCATATGAAAGAAAAAATAAAAGAATTTAAAGACAATTTCCAATACTTACACATTTTTTATTTCAAAATTGGGGGTTATTGATGTTCCATTGGGAAAAGGTGCTTTAAAAAGACTGAAGAAGCTGGGCGGTGGGGGCACACGCCTGTAATCCCAGCACTCTAGGAGGCAGAGGCAGGTGGATTTCTGAGTTCGAGGCTAGCCTGGTCTACAGAGTGAGTTCCAGGACAGCCAGGGCTATACCGAGAAAAAACCAAAATCCAAAAAACCAAAAAGAAAAAAGACTGAAGGAAGGAGCTTTGGTAACAGGAAGAAGATTCTGGAAGGCCTCTGAACTCAAGGCCAGTGTGTTCTGTCTCATCAGTTCTAGGCCACCTGGGGTTACATAGTGAGACCCTATCTTAAATCAATGAACAAATCGATAAATAGAAATCTTATAGATGTGATAGAATGAGGACTTTCTTATAAAGTGTTTCATTTAGGCAGAGTATTACATGAGAAGAGACCTGAACCTTGATTTATATAGTTTGAATATATTATATGATTTCCCCTTCTTTGTCCATAAAGAAAGCTTTGAAGCCATGCATAGAGGCATATAGCTGTAATTCTATCATTCAGATGGCTGAGGCTGGAGGATCATCATGAGTTCAAGGCCTGCCTGAATAGGTGAAGAGGTCCTGGCTATTGTTCTGTACTTTGCCTGTGGATGTTGTTCTCTTGGCCCTTGACTAGGTCCATGGATTCAGCAGACCTTACTTTCAGAACTAAACTGTGTTAAATGATACTAATACAGTTGTGCGTTATGTCATTACCTCATGATGGCTCTGTCTTCTTTGTGACAATGAGGCTCATAGACTCCTGTCATCTTTCTAAGGCTCTGTCATAGCTGTACTTATAGAAGCAGCAGCATGGAGATGGATAAGGACTGTGTTACTCTAAAGCTGGTTTCCCTTTATCATAGGACCAGAAGTGTTCCTCTCTGAACTAGAGTTCTGTACCTTTGAGTTCAAAGAAAAATGTATCTGTATGCACGTAAATCAGTGACATTATTTGTTCTGTCTCCCGTCATCAATGTAAGGACACTGGGAAGAGATGACATTGGCATTTATCTTATTCTCCCACCTCAGCCCAACCCCACCTGTGATTTTACCAGGTCTGTGCTTCATGGATTCCCTAGGGCATCCTCCAGGTCAGGGAGAGGTAGAACTTTGAAATTCCAAATGGAACTGATTTCCTTTGAAAGTCCTTTCTGATCTCTGGTCTGTGCCAGGCATTGGATGTGACGTGACGTGACGTGACGTGATAAGCCACTGCTCATTTAGAGTAACAGAGTGAATCTATTCTTTGCATGATGCTTTCTCAAAATCACACTCATTCGCTGTTTGCTTGCTGTTTGCAATGGACGCGTGTATTATTGTAGATTGGCTTCACGCCCATTCTGTCTAGCTGGGGTAACCTCCCAGCACCTAGCATTATAAGGATATACCACAACAGTTTATGTGGTACTAGGGATTGAACTCTCAACCTCTTAGATATGAGGGAAGTGTTCTTTTTTTAATATTTATTTATTTCATGTACATGAGTAAACTGTAGCTGTCTTCAGACACACGAAGAGGGCATCAGATCTCATTTCAGGTGGTTGTGAGCCACCATGTGGTTGCTGAGATTTGAATTCAGGACCTTCAGAAGAGCAGTCAGTGCTCTTAACCACTGAGCCATCTCCAGCCTGAGGGAAGGGTTCTTGCTGGTCCTATTCATGATCGAATTTTGACATGTCCTCAGCCAGGTAATTCATTCTTAATAGTAACTACCATTCCTATACTAAGGTTGATAAGTCAGTCAGTGAACTTTCCTCTTGAATGAATAGCTGATCATCAGGTCAGTGAGATAGTGAGGGTACTTGCCCTCAAGTCTGGCTATCTAAGTTCAGGCCTCAGAGCTCACACACACAACTTGCTCCTAAAAGTTCTCTAGCCTCCATACTGGTTCCATGGCATGTTTGTGCCAGTATATCCATATGCTAAATAAATCTTTATTGGTATATATTTTACAATCATAGACATTGAGTTGGTTCCTACCTACACCACCCCCAGCACATGTATACTTACAATACTGTGAATCTCTTTCCACAGGTCAGATACCAGGCCCTGGCTCCATGATGGCAGGGCAGCCTATGCCAGGCCGCATGATACCCACTGTAGCAGCCAACATCCACCCTACTGGGAGTGGCCCTGCCCCTCCCGGTATGCCTCCAATGCCCGGGAACATCGTAGGACCCCGGGTGCCCCTCACAGCACCAAATGGCATGTGTAAGTAGCACAGTGGGAAGACATTCCCCCAGCATCCTGTTTTGGAAGCTACAGATGAGGAAGAAAGGCTTTCTTCATGAGATGTAGCAAGCCCCATAGACAGTCTAGCCTGCAACAGTAAGTTGTGGGAGAAAACATTTTGGTGTGAAACTCAGATTGTATACCCAGTACTGAGATCTGTGGGTAAGCCACTGGTTTCTGTCACTCATGATTAAACCTGAATAGTTTAAATCTCAACTGGCATGCATAGTTCTTGGCTGTTATTTCCCCTACAAGAACTTTTATGCTGTAGGGTTAAAGGTGGTAAGTAGGGGGGAAAAAAAGAAATTGGACCAGACTTAGTCCAATTAAAGGGTACACTCCTTTAATCCTAGTACTCAGGAGAGACTGGTATAAGGCCATCCTGGGGTGTGTGTGTGTATGTGTGCGTGTGCGTGTGCGTGTGTGTGTGTGGTGTGATATAACATGTACATACATATATACAGTAGCTATAACTGGTAGGATGTCTCAGCAGGTGAACGCTCTTGCAGCCAAACCTGACATCCGTTTGTTCCCTGGGGACCTGTACTGTGGAGGAAAGACAAGTTGTCTTTTAATTTTAACACATGCTCTTTCCACACACACACACACACACACACACACACACACGGAACAGCTATAACAGGGAACTTCATAATCCTTGGAATGCACTGTAATATTCCAAGAGACTTGTTGCAGGGAATGTGGCTCCATGCAGAGAAACATGTGAATCCCAGAGGCTGAGACAGAGTCAATAGACTGAAGAGTCTTAGATTAACTGAATTTATAGAATCTGGCCCATATGAAAAATTATTTTACTTGAGCTTATAGTCAGATAACATAGTAGAGTGGTTAACAAAATGCTTCCCAAGTCATCTTCCCAGGCAGGACAGAATTGGCTTCCCAGAGAGCAGACCCAGGTTGCCATCTCTTCATCATCTGACTTCGGACTTTATCACTGGTCTGCTTGGTTTTGATGCTAGGATTCTAGTATGAAGGGGCCTCGAAGGAGTACCTTGAGAGTACATGTGGAGCCCATGCACAGAGGAGTGGTCTTTAGAGAATCCGGGCTTCGGACTTGGCTCCTGGACTCTGGACAGCCACACTGCATGAGTAGCTTCCTGTCCTCAGAACTTGGTGTCTTCTACTCAGAGATCCCAAAGGGACGAGAGGATTGGAGTCAGAATGCCTTTAAAAGCTGTAGAGGTTTCATAAAAACCTTGGGAATATAGATGGGCGAATTCCTGATTAGTGTAGCTGGGCTTTAATTATTTGATATGTTTTCATTTCTAGCAAGATCTAGAGGTTTTAACATCTTGGATTAAATGATCTCTAGGGTTCCTTTGTACACGAAAGCAGCTAGAGTTGAAACAGAAAAGAACCCCAGACACTCAGGCTAATTGTTCCCTTCAGGACCTGACCTAGTTTGGGCCAGAAATCCAAGGATGGTGGTTGAAGGCCTCCTAAGAGTACCCAGCTTGTCCGCAGCTGCCTCAGTGGGGTTCTTTGGCTCTGTTAGAAACAGTCAGCGAGAAGTTACTGATATCTCTCCTGTGCCCAGCTAGGAAACACACCACAGAATAAAGAAAGAGATACACAGCTAGCCAATGAAGGCTCTAATTATTTAATGAAGAAACACAATTAGTCGAGAAAACCATTAGAATACAATAAAATGGAAATATAATTAAGTTCTTTTAAAAAATGTCTGGAGTGATTCTTGAAATGAGTGGTCCTTGGAGAAGGGCGGGTGAATCCCATCACTTCCCCTCCTTTCTCTTAGGTTAGGGTAAGCAGCGTGAGCAACAGTTGGCTTCTGTGCACTTGACCTCAGGTAGCAAGCCTGTGAACCAGTGTTGCTTGCCTGTTGCAAACAAAGTTACTTCCTAAGGATGGTGGCACATGTCTTTAATGCTAGCATAATGGCTGAGGCAGGCAGATCTCTGAATTTGAAGCTAGTCTGGTCTACACAGCAAGTTCCAGAACAGCCTAAGCTACATGGCAAAAAAGAAAAGAAAAGAAAAGAAAAACCTTTCCATTAAGTGGACTTTCCCAGCCCTCCCTGTGCTGCCAGCAATGACGAGTTACCTTGACTGTGTTTGCAGATCCTCCTCCACCACAGCAGCAGCCGCCGCCTCCACCTGCAGATGGGGTCCCTCCACCTCCTGCTCCAGGCCCACCAGCCTCGGCCACTCCCTAGCTTGGAAGACACAGGGAGCCTCCACAGCCACCACAAGCTGAAATGGGGATGGCAAGACTTGTGTCTCGGCTTCCTTGGTTTTCTTGCAGGATTTTTTTTCCTTCACAGCCCCAGGCATAAGTCTCATGTCTCTCCACTCCCCAATACTTCCTGTGTCAGGTCCTTAGTTGATCTCAGAAAGCCTGTGGTGACTAGTGTTCCATGTGTCTCCCTGTCCCACTGTGACAGATGTTAGCAAATGGTCTGCAGGTCCTATTGACATTAGTTCGTTCTCTCTCTCTCTCTCTCGCTCTCTCTCTCTCTCTCGCTCTCTCTCTCTCTCTCTCTCTCTCTCTCCTTTGTCTACGGCTTCAATGTGTAATCCTCTATAATTATTGTCCTTCCTTCCTCTGTTATGGTTGTTTTTAAGGAAAGTATACTAAGTTAATAGAAACCAAAAAATGGTAATGGGCAGAAAGAGATAGCCACAGAGGAACAAACCTTAAGGCATTATAAGTGACCTTATTTCTGCTTATCTGAGCTAAGAGTGGTGCTACTGGTAAAGTTCCTGAGACTTGTCACACATACGTGCACCAAAATGAGAAGAGCTGGGGATGGAGGGGTGTCCTTTTGATTTAATTTCCTGATGAGGACCATGAAGGACTCCACTCTGCCCAGAACATACCACTGTACCTAGTATGTGATAGTGAAGAGCACAGATACCACAACAAGCCCACTTCTTCCCTCTCAGACCATTCTGGTTTTCTGTGCAGAAGATCTGCAGTACTAGAACTAGATGTTTGTTTTCCTAAGGGCATTGTGAGCTTTAAAAGTTAGGATTTGGAGAGGCATTTGCTAGTTTTTCCCAGTCTAACAAAGAAAAATGAAGGATCTGGGGTCCTAACTACACACCTTTAAGAATCCTATCCAAACCTTCCTACCCTCCCCAAATACACAAGCTCTACCCTCAGCCCCAAATCCAGACAAATGTTACATGCTTTTTAAACCTTCCTCGAATAAGAAAGGGGAAAAATGTAAAATAAGTAGATTATGTTAAAACATTTTATCTCATGCAACTTGGTTAGGGTGGTGGGGTACAGAGCCCTACACTACCTCCTGCTGTAGCCAGGGTAAATGGGATTTCTTACACGGTACTGAGACAGAGCAGGAGTGGGCATGCCCACATATGATCAGCAGCCTCCTGTACCTTCTTCTGAGACCTCACATTGCCTCTGCCACAGGGTTATGGAGACTGTGCTGATGGCACAAGGACCTCACTTGGCTCCAAAGCGCTAGGCTTTAAGGTTTGGGGTGCCACCCCACAGGAAGAGCCACAAAAAAAATGCCTTAATGTGAGCTTGTATCTACCCCTGTATCTACCCTGCTGATGAACAATTAGATAGGTTTGGTTTGTCGGCTTCTTTCCTCCCTCCCGTCTTTCCATTAGTAGCAAAAGGGTGTTTTTGGCAGAACTTCCGGTGGCAGTCTCATTCTTGAGAATGCAAAGTAGAACATCTTATGGGTGTATTTTCTGTGTGTTTTAAAGTTTTATGTGTGAGAGGTGTAGGTAGGCATTTCTTAATAACAAAAACCACGGTTGAGATTTGCTTTTGAGACTCCTGGGTTTGTTTGCCTCTAACCAGGAGCCCCGGTCACTGCCAGAGTCCTGGGGTGCTAGAGCTAAAGAAACCCTTTTCCTTCCTTGTACCCCAGAGTTTTGGAGTAGAAACAGAAAGGAGCTTGTTCCTTGGGAGCTTTCTCATTTGCCTCCAGGAAGACCCCAGTGTCTTTTGAAGGTGGCAGGGTCCCAAATTCTCCCAAAGTAAGTTGACCCAACACTTGCCTTCTCCTTGGAAGCCTAGAAGATAGGACTCTGGGAAACATTGTGGTCGTCCCTGTCCTGAGGTCTGCAATGCGATCACTTTACAGTTTGAGAGATGCAAGTGGGGATTTCTTTACATTGTTGATAATCTACAGAACCTGAGTTTAACACAGCTCTTTTCATGACTGTCAGTCGGATATCACTCCTGTAATAACACCCATCCAGTTTTGTGAGGGGTGGGCTTGGATACTGTGTGGTTTTTGTACAAATGTGTTTCTTAGTGTGGGTTTTTGGGTTTTGTTGTTTTTTCCTTTAGGTTTTGTTTTAATGAGGGAAGGGAGTTTTTTGAGAGTTTGGGAGAAAATGAATGAAAGTGGCTTAATGTCCCTCTTCTTCATTGAATAAATGAAATACCATTTATGAATTCAGTCCCATTCTCTGCATTCATCCATTCATTTCAGTGTGTCCTATAAAGAAAGAGTACTCAGTCTCACGTGGTCCTGGTTAGCTTTTAAAATTCCATTACTCGGGGCCTAGTAGACTGAACCTTTACAAGGTGCTTCAGTATTGAATGAATACCTTCCCCTTCATTCAAAGAAAGATGTGTAGAAGCTCTCCAGAAGGAAGGTAACCTAATGTCTTGGTGTCTCCACACAGGTATAGTGAGCCAAAGAGTTGGTCAGGTAACACTTAGATGTAGCTAGATCTTTTATCAGCCAATAAACGGTGTTTGCAACCAAGCCTGATGACATAAGTTCTGTTCCCTGGCTACCCACCTGGTGGGAGAGAGCTGACTCCCAAAAGTTGTTCTCTGGCCTTCACATGCACACTAGTATGCATACATGCATAGTTCTATGGGTCTTATTTTTAAGATAGAGTCTTACTATACAGTCTGGAACTCACTGTACAGATCAGTCTGGTCTTGCACTAACAGACATCCACCTGCTTCTCAAGTACTAGAATTAAAAACAAGTGCCACCACATCTGGCTTTAATTTTTTTTTCTCCTTAAAAAGGTTGTGTGGTAGTACAAAACTCTACAAATCCTTCTCAAAACGTTTTATCCAATAAAAATAGGAGATCCTGCTATGTTTGAGGTGTATAACCTTACATACAATTATATCACAGCCACCAGGATGTAAAACAGTTACTAAATACCAGCATTTCACATAGGGCAAACATCCTTGAAGGAAATGAAAGTAATGTTCCTGAAGACAGGGAGGGTATATTGGTATAAGCAAGATCTAACCAAAAGAAATTACTTTTTTTTTCCTGGAAAAAAACTGAGAAACAATGCGCAAAGTCTGAACTGAGAAGCCTACAATCTCTGTATATCCTGAATTCAGTTCCTAGTGGGAGGTGCAACATGGTTTCTTTTTTTTCTTTTTCTTTCTTTCTTTTTTTTTTTTTTTTTTAAACAGAGCTGAGGACTGAACCCAGGGCCTTGCGCTTGGCAAGCACTCTACTACTGAGCTAAATCCCCAACCCCTGTAACATGGTTTCTGATGTGCTGCCTGTGATATCCTGAGGGTTGAGGGGGATAGACTTTATTCTGGGAACATATATCTCTATCTTAGGGATGTATAGTGAGGTGGGGGAGGGTTTTACTCCTGACCCCCGGGCAGAGATCTGACCAGGCTGCCATAAAGGATGGCTAATGGGCCAGGTTGTGGTGCCTTTAATCTTAGCAGGAATGTAGAGGCAGGCAAATCTCTGAGTTTGAAGCCAGCCTGATCTAGAGTCAGTTCCAGAACAGCCAAGGCTACACAGACAAAGCCCATCTGAGAAAAAGCAAAATGAAGAAGGGGTAATGGGGGCCAGGCATGGTTGGCATGGTAGGCATGGTAGATTTCTTTTATAGCCTTTATATTTTCTTTCTTTCTTTCTTTCTTTTTTTTTTTAACATTTTTTATTCGATATATATATATATATATATATATATATATATATTTTTTTTTTTTTTTTTTTTTTTTTTTTTTTTTTACATTTCAAATGATTTTCCCTTTTCTGGCCCCCCATACCCCAAAAGTCCCATAGGCCCCTTCCCTCCCCAAAGGACTGAAGGCCACTAGTGGTAATACTTTAATCCCAGCACTGGGAAGCCAAAGGCAGGCAGATCTCTGAGGATAGCCAGAACTACACAGAGAAACCCTTTCCAGAGAGTGTAGGGGTGGCTAATGAGAGGAAAAATTCAGTAAACCCATTACAATTAATACCCTTGTACCTTCTGGGACCAGCCGACTCTGTTGTGACCCCCTGGGAAAACCAGGGGTGAAAAAGGTCCAGAGGGTTCCTGTGTTTGCTTTTTCTGCTATGCAGAAATTGGAGGTAATCCTTAACCATTGTGCCTCCCAGAAATGTTTGAATGCTCTTGTAGCTTCGTGGAGAGCAGCAATGTAACCTGTGCTGGCCGTAGCTTTGCCCTTTTTTTTTTTTTCAAGATTTATTTATTTATCATATGTGAATACACTGTAGCTGTCTTCAGACACTCCAGACAAGGGCATGTCTGAACTCGTTACGGATGGTTGTGAGCCACCATGTGGTTGCTGGGATTTGAACTCAGGACCTTTGGAAGAGCAGTCAGTGCTCTTAACCGCTGAGCCACCTCTCCAGCCCCCAAGCTTTGCCCTTTATAGGAGAAATAACCTGCCCTAAAGGTAGTTTGTGAAGTCCTTAGCAAAGTAGTGACAGCACCTATAGGCACCTGACAGTAGAGAAAAGATCTCCCGGGTCCCTGGTGGCCTATGCTCTTCTCTCCTAAATGGGGCAGAAGTGTAGCTCTCAGGGATTTTGACAGGTTGAGATCTTGTATCTGGCTTGGCCTTGACACTGACAAACCTCTGGTAGCCATCTGGATTGTAGCATCCCTCTCCATGTCTGCTCACTTGCAGTTAGTTGAAACAGGCCTTCATATGTCCCAGGACCGCCTTCAGCTTCTGATTTTCTGGCATCTACTGACCATGTGCTACCCAGCTAAGAGTTATCTTACTCTGCAACATCTAAAGGGTCCTTAAGAAGTCTTTAGCCCTCAGCCTAAGCAGTAGGTGTCTTCTGCATTCTAGTTAAGAGTGTTTTCTCCCAATTGATCTGGCTTTGGAGTTAATAAATTCAAAATCCCTTTGCATCATAATAACGCCTGGCAAAATGACCACCCCCAGACTTGTGATACCCTTTTCTGAAATGAGAACGCTTGATCTCCATGAGGAAGTCAATATCAACACAGGCCCTTTAGCCCTCTCTTCCTACCATGAAGGGTGTGAGGAGGCCTAGGCCTAGTAACCCATTATGCACCCCACCCTCCAAAAAAGGAACAGTTTGTCCCCATGTCTGGGACCAGAAGCTCGGTCACTCTGATGGCCATTGCTAATAGTATGGCAACAGGCATAGTGGCATGCCTGTAACCTGGCATGTGAGAGGTGGAGGTCTAGGAATTTAAGGTTCACTTCAGTTCTATAAAGATTGTTGCTGACCTAAGTTATGAGGGAAGGTCCCAAGGGGTTGTAGGACATAGCATTAAATACCCATGTGAAAGTGGAGGCTGGGCTGGGTAAGGAGGTAAGGCTTCTGTTGCCCTGCTCTGCATCCTAGGCCCTCTTCTGAGATGCGAGAAAGGAAGTGAGGGTCTGTAGAGCACACACGGTGGCTCACGACGGTTAGTAACAACAGTTTAGGGCATCTGATAGACTTTTCCGACTTTTTGGATACCAGGTGTGGGTGTTGTGCAAATACTTGCAGGCAAAACACCCATGTACACAAAAATTAATTTTAAAGAGTGAAATGAGAAGCCTCCATATTCACATGAATACAACTTTTAAAAAGACAAGCCGGAATTTCAGTATGTTGGTGTTTATACTAAGGACTTAAAGTCAAACTGATATTCTCTCTCCAGCCCACATTCTGTGTGGGCCGTGGTGATGGGGGCAGTGATGACAGCCTGCAGGGAGCAGGGTCTTCTCTGCACGTGTGCAGCACTTGTGGCAGTGCTCTTTGGCTTAGCTTTGGAGACAAATTGCCAAAACACAGTAGGAAACAGGCATAAAGAAGCCAGTGCCTTTCAAAGCATGTGTGGCGCACGAATGGCCCTTGATGTGAATAGAAGATGTGTGGAGGCTGTGGATAGGCAGCAGTGGGTTCCTCGCCTAGTTCCTGTACCATATCTTAAGTTTCCTTGGCCTTCCTGCACACACTTACCACACATTGGACACTGCTTGCCAGATCCTTTAATGCTGCAGTCTCTACTGACTTAACTCCAGGGTCTCACAGACTTGATGCTACGTCTTGACTTTCTCACCACAGAATGAGCTTTCAGCATTGGATTTATAGGCGTTGCCCAATTTCTCTGCTCTCAGCCCTAGGGAGGAGCAAGCAAGCAGCAGGTTTGTTTGCTTGCTTGTTTGTTTAATACCAAATTGGTGCTGGAGATACAGCTCATTGACATCACTTTACTTGCACACACAAGGCCCTGGGTTCAATTTTGGGCAACTTAAACAAAATTGAACAAAATGGTAGCAGAATTTCTCTCCGGGGAAGGGAAAAGATAGTTGAGGAAGGAAATATTGCACATTCTGCACTTGTTTGTTTTACTGATCAAAACAAACAGAATTTAAAAGGAAGTTACAGATAGGAAATAGGGTAGCTATAGGGATTTGGTTGGTTAGTTGGTTTAGACAGGTATTACAGACATGAGCTACCATAACCAGCAAATACAATTATTTTTCAGTAATAGGAATTGAACCTGAACTCTCACTCATTTTAGGCAAGTGCCCTCCCTAACTCTTGTTTTACCATCAGTAAGAAAAAACACTTTTATTGTGACCATGTCCTAAACATGAAAGGACTTACATAGGATCTCCCGTGCCAACCCACTCTAGGAGGAGATAGAACTTCCACCAACATCCACTTTTGACAACTACTGAAGAGAGAAGGTATTTCTGGGTGAGCAATCCCCCATTTGACTGGAACTCCAAAGTAGGACAAGTGGGTCAGGTCCACAGATGCCATACAGGCCTTACAGAGTCACCTCTGAGCCAGGATATAAAACTGCTGGAATTGTGTCAGCCTGGAGGAGACTCTAGGCTGCAGCCATACTTGTGAGAGAAAAGGCAACCCCACTAGAAGATAGGTGAGAGACAGATTAAATGATGGCTCTCCATCTTGTTCATATTTGGTCTCTGACAGAAACAAGACTGTCAACACCAATATCGTCCTTGCCCTTAGACTGAGCTGAACGTGATCATTTAGGTCGATAATAAAACATCAAGCAGTAGGCTATTTGGAGGCGGGGAAGACCAGGTGACCAAGCTGTAGTTCTGCCTCCTCTCCAACAGTCTCCCAGTAAGCAGTGAACCTGGGTTAGGAACAGAGACCTCTCTCCACATTCCGTGTGCACCTGGCGGAGATCTAGACCTCTTGATCTAACCAGGAACTTGGGTTTGGGTAGTACTGGGCACCTGCGGAAGGCCGCCCTGGATTTTTTAGAGAAGGCAAGGTGGAGTCTAGATACTGGGGACCGGTCTCACCCCTTGACCGATAAGACGTTGGGTGGACCTGGCTGTGCAAGATTTAAACTAATGGCTTTGGCTGTGGACGGATTAGGTCTGATCCGATTAGAGCCTAGGCCGTGGTATTCGCCTCCTTGCCAGGCTCTGTCGACGTTCTCCCTGCTCTCGTGAAGACTTAGGTACGGGCTGGAGAACCTTCCCGGCACCGAACACTGGATTGGCACCCGAGAGTCTGTTCTCCGGGCTCTGCTCCTGCTCTTTCCACATTGGGGGCGCGGGCTTCCGCCCCCTGTGGCCCTTCCGAGCCCCGCCCCTAGCCTGCGGGTGTCGGAGCCCGCGACGTCCCCGCCTCCCCAGCGCGCGCGTGGCGGGTGGGTTCCTCGCAGGTCCCCGGCCCAGCGATCTCAGCATTGGGAGCGCAGGCGGGCCCCGTGGGCTGCCCCCCGGTGCACCTGTCGGCTTCCCCCCGTGGCTCTGCTGCCGCCCTCGCGCTCCGCTCGTACATCGCTCTCTACGTCCGGTGCCAGAGGGGCTTGACTGTCCCCTGGCGAGGAGGACCGAGAGGGGCCGGCGTCAACGCGACGTGCTGCGGGGCGGGCGGAGTGGGGGCGGCGCCGAGCGCGGCAGCGGCAAGCGGCAGCGGCAGCGCGGGAGGCGGGGAGGCGCGGCGCTCGGAGGACAGCGGCTGACGGCGGCATGCGGCGGCTCATGCTGCCCACCGTGGGCTGAGGCGGCCGCAGACGGGCGGCAGGCGCAGCGGCCAGGCAAGCCGAGGGTGCAGCCAAGCCGGGCGCACCGCGCACAGCGGCCGGGGCTCAGCGCAATGGGCCGAGCTGGAGGCGGGGGCCCGGACTGGGGGCCGCCGCCAGTGCTGCTGCTTCTGGGGGTCACGCTGGTGCTCATCACTGGGGCCGTACCGGGTAGGTACCCACTCGGACCGCGACCCCAGCCAGCCCCTTGCGCCCCACCCCATGCCAGGGTCTCGCTGGCTTCAGGTCCAGGTGGAGTCCCCAAGCCCTGACAAGGGGGCGGGGCACCGCCTGGCCTGCAGCCTGGGAGCAGGCGGGAAAGGGGAGGAGGAGAGGACCTGTAGTAGGTGGAGGACACAGGCCAGCGGGGAGCAGCCTGTGAGCAGACAGCAGGGTGGGCTAGGGTGGGGGTGGGGTCTTGAGGTAGGGGCGGGGTCTGATCGGGGGCGGGGGCCTAGATGCGATTTGTGGGCGAGGCTGCGGGACGGGGCGGGGTCCGGAAGATGAGGCAAGGATGATCCAAAGTTGGGGGAGTACCCTGACCTCGTCTCACAGACTGCGGGTGCTATTTGGGGCGGGAAACCATAGGCAATGTGTATTTACCAAGCTTGGGAGGCAGACTCAGGGGCGGGCCTTAAAAATGGGGCGTGGCCATAGAAACCGAAGCAATGTCCCAGGGTGGACCTAGGTCTACAAGATCTCCCTCAGCCTCTCACTCCGACATGCCACCTTGACACCCTGCCCCTTGCCCTCCCTCCCACAGCACGGGAAGCAGGCAGTGCGATCGAGGCTGAAGAGCTGGTGAGGAGCGGCCTTGCATGGGAGTCGCGTGCCAATGACACGCGGGAGGAAGCCGGCCTGCCAGCAGCTGGGGAAGATGAGACCTCGTGGACAGAGCAGGGCAGTGAACTGGCTGCGGTGGGCCCTGGGGTCGGGCCAGAGGAGGCACTAGAGGCATCGGCTGCAGTGACTGGCACTGCCTGGCTAGAAGCAGATGGCCCAGGCCTGGGTGGAGTGACTGCAGAGGCTGGCAGTGGCGATGCCCAGACCCTTCCAACTACGCTCCAGGCTCCTGATGAGGCCCTTGGGTCATCTACAATGCCCCCTGCAGTCCCTGAGGCTACTGAGGCCAGTGGACCTCCCTCCCCGACTCTCCGTGATAAGCCTAATCTAGGCCCTGAACTCCCTAAGGAGATCCCCTTGGAGGTTTGGCTGAACCTGGGAGGCAGCACACCAGAGCCCACTTTTCCCCTTCAAGGCACACTAGAGACCCAACCAGCCTCAGATATTATTGACATTGATTACTTTGAAGGATTGGATAGTGAGGGTCGTGGTGCAGACTTGGGCAGCTTCCCAGGGTCACCAGGAACCTCAGAAAATCACCCCGATACTGAAGGAGAGACCCCTTCCTGGAGCCTGCTTGATTTATATGATGACTTCACCCCCTTTGATGAGTCTGATTTCTACCCCACCACATCCTTCTATGATGATTTGGAAGAGGAGGAGGAAGAGGATGATAAGGATGCAGTAGGAGGTGGAGACCTGGAAGATGAAAATGGCCTTCTCCTGCCCTCTCAAAAGCCTGGTGTGGGGCCTGGGACAGGACAGCCCACCAATCAGTGGCATGTCGTTCCTCCACAGCATACTCTGGGGGTGGTACCTGGCAGCAGCATCTCTCTTAGGCCCCGCCCCGGAGATCCAGGCAAGGACCTGGCCTCAGGCGAAAATGGCACAGAGTGCCGAGTTGGCTTCGTCAGGCACAATGGCTCCTGCCGGTCAGTCTGTGACCTCTTCCCGAGTTACTGTCACAATGGCGGCCAGTGCTACCTGGTGGAGAACATAGGAGCTTTCTGCAGGTAAGGGAGTCGGATGTTGAAGGGCTGGTAAAACAGGGTCTAAGCAATGTAACCGGGGCAGACTCAGCCAATGGGCATTTGAGAGACATGGCTTCCCAGATGAGGTACATCACAGGATTCCCAGGTTTGCTAAGAGCCAGGCATGTTGGGTAGACACCAGTAATCTCACACTGGGGAGGCTAAGGCAGGACAATTGTAAATCTGAAGCCAACATGGGCTACATAGTCAAAAAAGGGAGGGGGGAGCTATTTGTGATCTTTCCACCAGGACACAGAAGTAATATTTTGTCTTTAAAGGCTAAGTGAAGGGATTTCTCCTAGGGTTGTGGAAAGCATCCATACCAGTGTAGGGAGGACCCCGCTGGGAAGTTAAAATGGCTCCTAAGTGTTCCTGCCAGGCTGTATTTAGCCAGAGACCCCTGTGTCTCTGAAGGGGATGTTGGCGTGTAAAGTCAATGTGCACCTGTAGGCCAGCCCCAAAAGCAGTCACACAGGTGAGGTCAAGCCAAAACTTTTCAGAAAACCTTGCCACACTTTTGGTGTTGGGCAGCAGCTTCCTTCCATTGGTGACCGCCCACCTGTCCTGGGATAGTAAGTCCATAATGTCTTCAGAGATAAATGTTTAGAGATCACCGAGGAAGCTGTCTGAAGGTGATCGCACACCTCATCAGTAATTTCTCGGTCACCTCACTCTGGGAATGCAGTCACAGGGACAGATTTTAGATGGAGAACGTGACATAAGGAAGATAAGACCAAGGGTGCTCTGGGCGGTGCTTTACAAGAGGAGCAGAGCAGGCTTGTTCTCACTGGCTTCTGAGGAGCATGTCTGGCCTCTACAGATCTCCTTCCTTCCTTCCTTTTTTTTTTTTTTTTCAAGACAGGGTTCCTCTCAATATATCCCTGACTGTACTGGAACTGGCTCTGAAGACCATGCTGACCTCAAACTCAGAGCTCTGCCTGCCTCTGCCTCCCGAGTGCTGAGATTAAAGGCGTGCGCCACCACTAGCCTTTTTTCCCCCTTTGTTTTTATTTTTATACACTACTTTGAAACAGGGTTTCACTGTATGGCCCTGGCTGGGGCCACTTCATAGACAAAGCTGGCCTCAAATTCATAGAGGTCTGTATGACTCTGAATGTTGGGTTTTAGGTGTACACCACTATGCCCAGCCCTTTCTTGTTGTTTTTAAAACACAGGGTCTTATGTAGACTATGTGGACCTTGAACTCCCAACCTCCTGCCTCCACCTCCCAAGTGCTAGGATCACATGCCTAAGTCACACCCAGTTTTAAATGTCTCCATGTTTATGTTCCTGTTAGAAATACTTAATTTTTTTTTAATTTGGTTATTTTCGAGACAGGGTTTCTCTGTGTAGCCCTGGCTGTCCTGGAGCTCACTCTGTAGACCAGGCTGGCCTCGAACTCAGAAATCCTCCTGCTTCTGCCTCCCAGAGTGCTGGGATTACAGGTGTGCACCACCACCGCCCAGCCTGTACTTAAGATTTTAAGGTAGCACCTTGGCATTGAAGCCTGAGTCCCAGTTCTGTCTGATGTCATTTCCTAGATAACACTAGGATCCTCCACAGAGGATCCGACCACATAGTTCTGGTTGGAGTTGGCCAGCCATTCCCAACAGTGATTTCTTTAATCAAAAAACTATGGTGACGGAGGAACATTGTAACTAATGCCTGTGATCCCAGCACTGGGGAAGCAGAGGCAAAGGAAATAGAAGTTCAAGGCTAGCGTACGCTACATCTCCAGTGTGAAGCCACCAGGAGCTACATGAGATCCTGACTCAAAACGAAATTACAGTAGTCTTAGGAAGAGCTTGCCGGTTAGTTAAAGACTGCAAAAACTGTAAAAAGACCCTGTGAAGTTTGTCCTCTCTTTAATCTGGGGAACTGTGGCCATGACTTCAGGCTGGGAATAGCAGTCTCTGCAAAATCACCTTTCAGTCTACTGGAGGCTGACATTTTTTTACCTTCAAAGTGATCTTCCCACCACAGTGTGAAATCCAGAGCCTCTGGAGACCTGAGGGAGCACCATTCAGAACCTGGCGCTCTCAGGGAATTCTCCAGTAGGAGGAAGATTGTCCTCCTGGGCAGTCCTCGAAGCTGCTTTGTCCAACAGGGGGCCTTCTCCACATGGCCGATTCCTCTTACTCAGCTCCTACCCAAGATCACACAGACCGCCCCACCCGCGCCCCTCTTTAGCTTTGCACACCCAGGCCTGGCGGCTACAGGCAGACTGCTTTACATTCTACTCACAGAAGACTGCTGAGTCTTTGGTTGCAGACTGCAGCATGCCTTTGTCACCATCACCCTGCAGGGAGAGGATTTGAGCTAAGGCAGGACTTTTCTAGAACACTGGGTGAGAGGTCCCCCAACATAGAGGGGTCTGCATTCCCTGGCAACCTCAGACGGATTGTCTGCACCTCCCATCGCAGAGAGATTCAGCTGGAAAACAAAACTTCCTTATTAGGCACATTTCCCCACCCTGTTTTGGGTGTGAGGGAGCCATTTGGCTAGCACATAATTTCCTCGTCTCTGGGCCCCTTTCTCTAGTCTGTCACTCACCCGGGGTTCATGTCCTCCCTCCTTTGCCTGCCTCTGTATCCTTCCATGTCTCTCTCTTTGAAGCAGCCTGGTTCCCATGGAAACAGCAATGTCATTGGAAGAGTTGGAGCCTGGGAATGTCCCCAAGGGCAAGAGAAAGTCACTCAACAAAAGAACGAAAACCCACCCTGAGGGGGTGATTCTCACTCTGCTGGCTGGGGGTTCTCACAGCCCTAAGAAGGTTTAGGGGCAGAACCTTTGCAGGGGTAAGAAGGGGATATCCACCCATCTCTGCCTGTCAGGTCGGTCTTTTCAGAGTCATAGGAACTAGATGGGACAGAGACTCCCACCTGCGGGGCAGGTTCCAGTATTTCACCTTGAATCACACCACCATCTATCTTGCACCCAATGCCAGGGTGGGCAGAATTCTAGGCATCTCTGTAAGGTAAGAGCTCGGGGATCTGTTCCTGTCCTGTCACTAGCAAGTCAGTTTCTCTGCTTTGTCCACTTCATTTATATCACAGACTTTGGAACACCTGGCCCATTTCATAGAACACCTGTAACTGACACTGGGGAGAAAACGGGGATGAGGTCTGTTCAGACTGGGGCTGCTGCAGTCCCGCAGGCAGTCCTCGGAGCAGGCTATTGAGTGGAGTGCTGTCGGCAGCAGAGTCGGGCCCTTGCTGTGGCCAGGACTGCCTGCCCCCGTCACCCGAGTGCCTCTGTGTCCTCGCAGGTGTAACACCCAGGACTACATCTGGCACAAGGGGATGCGCTGTGAGTCCATCATCACCGACTTCCAGGTGATGTGTGTGGCCGTCGGCTCGGCCGCACTCGTGCTTCTGCTCCTGTTCATGATGACTGTGTTCTTTGCCAAGAAGCTCTATCTGCTCAAGACAGAGAATACCAAGCTGCGAAGGACCAAGTAAGTCTGTGCCTGCAGCCCTTGTCAGAAGAGGCATGGCCCCGCCCCAGAGTTCTCAGGGCAGGGGGCCGTTTGGCCCCTCGTCTCTAGCCCTTAGGATCACTCTAAAAGTTCACTTAAGTTTATCTATTTCTTATATAGAACACGCTAGGTAATGTTTTGGGGCTGTGTAACTATCAGCCGTGTTCCAGCACCTAGGAACCCAGGAAAGAGAGTGCTAACGAGAGGGCTTCCAGGATACACCACGCCCTAAGTGAGTTACTGTACTCACTCTGCTGGCTCTGCCTGCCTATGCCTCCTTCCCTGATCTTTGGCACCCAGTGGTCAGTGCCAGGGTTTTCTGCACAAATCAGTATAGAGTAACTCTACCCCTTTTAAATCTGATATCATTTAATATCAGCTCCCCCCTCCTCGGTAGATACCGAGGAGGTAGATGTTAGGCTACCCTGAATTGCCTTTTAAAAGCTACCCTCTTAGGCTAGGGAGCTAACTTAGTTGATAGGACGCCTGCCTCTGGTGCTCAAAACTACCGTTTGATCCTTCGCCCACATAAACGGGTGCGACTGCATATCCCAGCACTCAGAAAAGGCAGAAGCCAGATGGCCAGTGATACAAGGTCATCCTCAGCTACATAGGGAGGTTGAGGCTAGCCTGAGCTACCTGGGACCTTTTGTCCATTTGAGCTATGCCCCATGCACTAGTCCACTGGTCACCTTTTGAGGGTGAGCGCCAGTCTGCAGTGGTCCCTTTCCTCGTAATTAAGATGTACCCATTTACATGCATGCGGGTGGGGGCATGCACACTCGCATACGCATGCCACACAGACCCTGGTCAGTCCGTGCTCCAAACAGAATAGCATTTGGCATTGACAAGTGGTCAGAGTTAACTCCCTGTACTGTGTATTTTAAGGACCACGCAGGAATACAGGGTCTCATTTTTGACTCTTTCATTGTGCCAGCTGTGTATCTGAGTGATGACCCACATTTACCTTAAGTCCACACCTTGACCACCCAACGTGCAACCTTATGCACTAGGACAAGACTCCTCTGATGACGAAGCAAAGTAAAACCTCTTTAAAGTGTCACAGGGGTCTCAAAAGGAGACTAGCCCCCAGACCCAAGAGAATTTATACAGCCTCGTCTCAGCTTCCTCTCATCTTCCGATAGATGGTAATCCCGCTGGCAGGAGACTCCCTACAGGGAATGTAGGGAGGGCTTTCCCTGGGTCCTGGGAAAAAGACAAAACACCATGTGTTGTCCTGTGCTGGGTAAAGAGATGCAGTGTGCAGACAGTGGCATCCCTGTGACCTTCCAACTAACCACCATAGGACTGAAAGGGCCCCTCATCTATTGTCCCTGTGCATCGAGGCAGGGACATAAATCGGTGCACGTGCTTGCTCTGGAGTGATACAAACCACAACGGTTGAATTCGCTCCTCATCCCATGGCTACACCAAAGCAACGCTTGTGCAGGGAGCGGGGACATAGGACCACTTCAGTCAGGGCAGCTGGTGGTGGTGGCTGCCTGAGACGGAGCGTGACTGCTCTGAGGATGCCACCACGTACACTCAGTCCTGCAGATAGCGCAACATGTATTGATTCTAAGATACATATTTTCTCTCACATATTAGCATCTCTGAAATTGGATTGTGTCTTACAATTGCTGGCATTGTGAAATCACTGTTGGCCAGATGGTTGTCTCGATGCAGTTGTAATTGCCTGGTGTGCACAAACACGGTCATAGTTGTTCATATTGTTGGCAGTTCTTTAAAGTCCCAGTGTGCTACTTCCAGTTAAAAATCCCAGGGGATAAGAAAGTATTGGATCGATTTAAGTGGCTGAAGTTTATTCACAGGGGTGAGTCAAGTCCCTGGGCACCTTGCTGTATTCATGTTATGGTTCAATATCTGATCTTGAAGCTGAGGCACCATGGCTGGGATTTTGCAACGATGACTTGACTTACATTTTCCCTTCCCTCTCCTGTCTCTCCAGCAAATTTCGGACCCCATCTGAGCTCCACAATGATAACTTCTCCCTCTCCACCATTGCCGAGGGCTCTCATCCAAATGTAAGGAAACTTTGCGACACTCCCTGTGTCTCCTCCCCCCATGCCCGTGCCTTGGCTCACTATGATAACATTGTCTGTCAGGTAACTTATCTTCCTCACATCTCGCCTTTTGCATGCCCCTGCCCCTTCCTCTCCCCCCACCCCACCGTCCCTTGTCCCCTTGCCCTGTCTCAGAGTAGGTAGTTACCAGACAGCTTTGAGGGCAGCCCAGTGGTACAGGGAATGGTGCGTTGATTCTGACAGTCTGAGTTACAGGCATTAGAGTCTTCTAGACTGGCTTATGACTTGAAGCTTCACCTGTGCTGTAGGATTTCCTGGTGGTTACTGAAACAAATGGAGATTGCTCCTGGGGATAGACCAAGAAACCTGCCACTTGGTACTTTCTGAGGCCCCTAACAGCTAGAAGACTCACACACGCTCCGTGAGGCCAAGAAGAACACAGAAACTGTTAGAATCCTTAGTCTAATGATAATTCTGATCCACGTGTAGGTGGGGGTGGTGTCTTGTTTTGTTCGTTTGTTTGTTTTCCCAAGACAGATGCTCACTATGTGACTGACATTAAATGTGCAGGGCATCGCTGGGTGGTGGCGCACGCCTGTAATCCCAGCACTCTGGGAGGCAGAGGCAGGCAGATTTCTGAGTTCAAGGCCAGTCTGGTCTACAGAGTGAGTTCCAGGACAGCCAGGGCTATACAGAGAAACCCTGTCTCAAAAAAACAAACAAACAAACAAACAAACAAAAAAAAAAAAAAACAAATCCAAAGGGGGAAAAAAAAAGCAAAAAACAAAAAAGAAAAAAACAAACCAGGCACCAAAAGCTCCGGGAAGGCAGCTTAGTCTGTGAGGTGCACTCAGTCAGGGCTTCTGGCTCTCACGAGAGGGAGGGTCTGTGCAGGCTCTCGCGGTTTCCTCAGCTGGACCCACCATCTTGTATGCATGGGGCAGCAGATGTGACCAATATGGAGCTGGTCCTGCTTGGTCTTGGAACCAGCCTCGGGAAGGTTTGCTTCTTCAGGCATTTCAGAGTCACCGACTCCTTGCCCTGAATGTGGTGGTAAGGAGACAGCTCCTCCTAGAGTCGAGTGTCCACATGACCCTGCGCAGAGCAGCTCGTGGCTGGACTCTGCAGTGAGTTCCATCACAGCAAAGAGTGGGTCAGCTGCCTTGGACCCTGCTAAAAAGAGGGCTGAGGATGGCTGTCAGTCACACACACACACACACACCTCATCCTCCCCTGAGCCTGAGTGTCATCTTCTCTCTGCATGTGTCTAGGTGTGTATACAATCTCATAGGGCAGGTCAGCGGATAACTTGAGGGAGTTAGTTCTCTCCTTCCACCACACGAATTCCAGGGATCACATTCTGTCCATGTGGTGTTAGAGAGCACGTGGGAAGGTCCAAGCAGCTTTTGAATAAAGTCACCCGAAACCCACAGGCAGATTGCCTAGTCCCCAGCTACCTTTGTTCCTTACCTTCTAACCAGAGGGGATACCTAGGTCCTCTGAAGACTGCAGAGAGTTTCCAGGAGTTCTGTTTATCTTTTTACTCATAATCCTCCTTAGCACTTTTGTCTCTTGCTTAGATCTTTCCTGCTTTCCAGATTGCCCATCCCTTAGAGGTTTGCATCTGAGCCAGGCCCAAGCCCGTATTACTCCTGGGCATAGAGTGTCCATATGGCTGGGGTGGAGCACTGGAAACAGGGGTCCACAGTGGTTCTCCGGATGTGTGCCAAGTTTCTGTCCTGTTCCCTCATGGCCAGGTACATCTGCCAACTCAAAGACAGATGGCCTGTCTGCTGTGGCTTCGGTGACCTTGGACTTAACAGGATAAACTCTAGGGGAGACAGTTGGGCTGAGGGAACCCCACCTTGGGTTGGATACTCCCTCCCCTGTCTCCTCTTCAGAGGGTTACAGCTTATTTGAGATCCCTGTTGGGTTCCTCTGCTCCACACCTTCAGGACCCGCTTCCCAGCTCCCAGCCGTGATGGCAATTTTCTCTGGAACTTAGACTGGCTTTGAATTTACTGTCCTCCTACCCCAGCCCTCCGAGTAGATGGGATCCCAGGCCTGAGTCACCAGGACTGGCTGGCAGTCCCTGAGTCCTGGGGTGGCTTACCCACCTTTGTGACGTTAAACTTCTAAAAGTCACTTTCTCCTTTACCCCAAAGAGTGTGTGTTGGAGGCAAGAGGGTCTCTCAAGGAACCTGAAGCCTGGTTCTTATAAGAGGAGAGGGCACTGCAGGCCTGCTGTGCTTTTCTGGCCCTACTGTGTGTTCCTCGGCTTTTCAGACCAGCCTTCCTTTTGTGGGAAGGGTCTCCTACATTCCAGGCAAGCATTGAGCTGTATCTCCCGCCCCTATCTCGAACTAAGATATGGTCTTGAGTAAGACTTATCTCAAAAACTAAGAAATAAGCAGGCAAAAAAAAAGTAAGAATTGTCTTTAGAAAGTCTAGCATGGTGCAATTCTGAAATTTGAAACATAAAAACAAGAATATTAGGATCTCAAGTTTATTCTTGGCCACCTAAGTTCCAGAGCAGTTTAGCCTGCATGAGACCCAGTCTCAAAACCAAACAGGGCTGGCATAATGTCTCAGCAAGTGAAGGTGCTCGTCCTCAAGACTGATGATCTGGATTTGACCCCCAGAAACCATGTGGTTGAAAAAGAGAACCAAGTCCAACAAGTTGTCTCTGACCTCCACCTGAGCACTGTGGCACTGCACCCCATGTGCATACATATAATCAGCAATTAATTCACTTCAGACTTTAACAAACAAGAGCTAGAGAGCTGGCTTGGGAGTTCAGAGCTTGATGCACAGTCCTGAGGACTGGAGTTCTTACTCCTGTACCCCTCCAGCAAGCAGAGTATGCCTGCAGTCATGCACACCTGCAGTCATGCACACCTGCAGTCATACACACCTGCAGTCATACACACCTGCAGTCACATACACCTGCAGTCACACCTGAAATCCCACACCTGAAATCCCACACCTGCAATCCTACACCTGCAGTCATGCACACCTGCAGTCATGCACACCTGCAGTCATGCACACCTGCAGTCACACACACCTGCAGTCACCCACACATGAAGTCATGCACACCTGCAGTCATGCACACCTGCAGTCATGCACACCTGCAGTCACCCACACATGAAGTCATGCACACCTGCAGTCATGCACACCTGCAGTCATACACACCTGCAGTCATACACACCTGCAGTCACACCTGAAATCCCACACCTGAAATCCCACACCTGCAATCCTACACCTGCAGTCACGCACACCTGCAGTCATGCATACCTGCAATCACAGCGCCAAGGGAGGCAGAGACAGGAAGATGGCTGGGACTGGCTGCCTTCTACCTTAGCTGAGAAAACAGGAGCCCTGGGTTTAGTACCTGTCCCCCCCCAAAAAAATAGGTGGAGAGTGATAACTGAGGAACTGTAGTGCCCTCTCTGTCCGTCACATACAGCATGGTGTATCCATAGACACATACAGATAACTAAGGAAATATCTTCAAAAAACTAATCTGGGGGTGATGCTGCATACCTCTGATTCCAGCACTCAGGTGGCAGAGGCAGGTGGATCTCTCTCTGTGAGTTCTAGGCCATCTGGTCCTACATAGTGAGTTCCAGGACAGCCAGGGCCACAGCAAGACCCTATCTTAAAACAAAACAAAAAAGTCATTAAAAAATAAAAAGCTATCTAGCGAGATGAGTGTATTCTTTTCCCTTTAAAAAGTGCATGTGAGCCGGGCGCACTCCTGTAATCCCAGCACTCTGGGAGGCAGAGGCAGGCAAATTTCTGAGTTCGAGGCCAGCCTGGTCTACAGAGTGAGTTCCAGGACAGCCAGTGCTATACAGAGAAACCCTGTCTCGAAAAAAACCAAAAAATCAAAAAAAACAAACAAACAAAAAAAAAAAAACCAAAAAAAACCAAACAAAACAACAAAAAAAATGTGCATGTGAGTTTATGTCACCTGAGGGGCCCAGAGAGTGTGGGCAGACCCACCTCTACCATTCTTGGTGACCATGATACTGTCTGTTTAGTCATCAGTCTGGACCGGTAAAAGGGCTGGAGCACCAGGGAGCTGGTGCTGAGCGAGGGTCCCCCTGACTGCCATCCTCCCTCCAGGGCTCTTTATGGGAAGGGGTGACGCAGGGGTTGCCTCAGCAGCCTCTGACAGCTCAGAATGTGGAGTCAGAGGCCTGTGCTGGGGTGGGCTTCCTGTATGTCCCTACGGGGCAAATGCAGCTCAAGGTCAGGTGCCTGTTCTGGACACCGGTGCATTCTGAACCACCAGCTTGAATATGGGTGACGGAGCAGCAGCTGAGGTGGCTGGAGGCACTGTGGCCTGGCTTGAGCAGTGCCTTTGGAGTTAGTGTCTCCAGCAGGTCAGCTCTGATGGTCTCAAGCCACATCTTTATCTTCTTGTTGATTATAGGAGAAGTCACCCTAGACCTGTGTCTGCCCATTGGGGACACTGGCCGACAAGTCATCTTCCCTCACCAGAGCTTCCTGTGAGAACAGTTATCCTCATGAGACTTTGGGTCCTTAGTCAAGTATTTAAAGGATCTGTTTCTTGGACAGGAAAGACCCAAGTTCGATTCCCCAGCCCCCATATTAGGCAGCTCACAACTGCCATTAACTCGAGTTTCAGGGGAACCCGAGGCTTCTGACTTCTGCAGTCACCTCCACTCAGGCACACATACCCACACACAGATGCATGGATGAACACACATGCACATGATTAAAATTAATGTGAAATCTTTACTGGGAAAATCTGTATAAAAGAAATAGCCAGGTACAGCAGTGTACACCTTTTATGCCAACACTAGCTGTTAGTACCAGTTAGATCTTTGTGATTTTGAAACTAGCCTGGTCTACATAATAAGTTCCAGGCCAGCCAGGACTATCTACGTAGTAAGATCGTGTCCATAGATAAGTAAGTAAATGGACCAGTTTCTTCCCCACCTCTCTTTGTGAGTAGGTTGAATGGCTCTGAGTAACCTTATTCACAATCTGATTACTCTGTCGGCCTCTTTGCACAGTACAGACTGATCTTGAACTTGCTGCGTAGCCATGGCTAGCTATGAATCTCCAGCTCTCCTGCCCCCACTTCCCTACTGATGGATGATCACTGTGAACTTCCAGTCAGGATCTAAGGAGCAAGCTTCCTCAGAGGCCGCACTCTCCAGACCTTCCGGCTTATTCCAAACTTAGCATCACTGACTTGGCCCCAGCCACCTAGGAAAGCCTGGCCCGATTGCTTTGATCCTTTATATGTTGTCTTTCTTCTGAACAACCCCCCTCCCCAACTCTCTCCTCTTCCAGGACGACTCCAGTGCTCCTCACAAAGTCCAGGAAGCTCTCAAGTCCCGCCTGAAGGAGGAAGAGTCCTTTAACATCCAGAACTCCATGTCACCCAAACTTGAGGGTGGCAAAGGCGACCAGGATGACTTAGAGGTGAACTGTCTCCAGAACAACTTGACCTGAGATGAGAGTGAGAGGAGACGAGGGGGGAGGGGAGGGGGGAGGGGAGGGAAGGACTGCTGTCTCCTCTCGCAGTCAGCGGCTCCTAACCATTTGTTAAGCTTTTCTTTTTCTGATCTCATGGCATGCTCCGATGTGTTTTGTAGGAGGGGGAAACACTTAAAATAAGCAAAGAAACCGAGCAGGGTGGCATACATTGTTGCATATAGATTGCATACATTGCATATAGATTGCATATGTTGGGTGGTTCTTGTCTGCGTTGCTTCCACAGCTGTGATTTCTAAACCTCTGCTGGCACTCAGCTGACTTTTTGTTTTGTACTTTGACCCGTCCTTTTTTTGGAATACCAAGTTAAAAAACACAAAAACAAAAACAAAAACAAACCACAAGGTTCTTGAAATAAAACTTTTTAAAAAGCTGTCCATCCTCTTCTCTTCTCCCCTTCCTTCCCGCCCGCTACCCCTTCCCTATCTTAAATAAAATCCCACGTGGAAAAAAAAAAAAAAAAAAAAAAAAGCTGTCCACTTCCTTAGTGCCGTGGCCTCTGGTCCGCTCGATGTTGTCAGTTCTGAGACTTCACCAGGGTTCGTTCAGCTCCCCTCCCCAACTCCCTAACCTCCCAAAAAAGGTTCATAGCCATCAGTAACGGGGTTCCACAAGACTGTGCCCTTATTCTGCCCTCGTCCAGCGCCAGACATCTACATGGTGCTCATGCAAGCAAGCGCAATGCTTATACACATAAAATAAATACTTTTTTTTCCCTAGATAGGCTTTCTCTGTGTAGCCCTGTCTGTCCTGGAACTCGCTCTGTAGTCCAGGCTGGCCTCCAGCTCAGAGATCCTCCTGCCTCTGCCTCCCAAACCCTGGATTAACCTGGACTGCTGGAATTCAAGGCACGCGCCACTGCCGCCTAGCTTAAATATATTTTTTAAAAAAATGAAATGTTTGAAATTTTTCAAACAGTGCCTCATCTTCGGCTGCCATAGCAAAGAGGTCAGACATACCTCGGACAGCAGGGGTGTGCTTCTCATAGGTCCAAGGGTGAAGGTGCCAAAAGAATTGGTGTCCCTTGAGGCCTCTTCTCCTGGCTTGCTCACAGACAGCTGTGTTCTCTGCACCCCACCCCACTCCCTCCCTGGCCATCTTGAAGAACATGCTCGAAAAGAGGAAATAGCACAGGACCATCCTCCAAGCCAAATAGCCATCATTTTACGAGTTCAGCTGTGTCCATTCAAAAAAGAGCATCCCAGATGGGCTTACTGTCAGTTTATATCCACCAGAGAGGCGGAGCGGCACAGCCGCTAACTGCTGCCTCTTGTATGCAACTCTGCCCTAATTGCACACAGTGTCAGGGAGGGACTAGAGTATATATGGCGGCGGGAATAGGGGAAGGGGCTCCATCTATGCCAGTAGGGGGAATGTGGGGGGACACCCCCACTCCAGTTCCTCAACCCTGCTCCATAGCCAAGAGCCCCATAATCTCACTGGGTTTCCCTAACTGAACTTGGAAGGATCTATCCCATGGTTTGACCTCCAGGCCTTAGGAGGGATATATACTGCTTACATTTCCCTGGGAGGAATCTTAGCAGCAGAGGGAAATGTCACTCATATCTTTCTTCCGTCTTTGTTTTGTTTTTTGAGATAGGGTCTCATGTAGAAGCCTGCTAGGGTCAGCTTGGAACTCTTGATCTTCTACTTCCCAAGTGCTGGGATTACATGAGTGTCTGAACATACCTGGATCTTTCTGTTCTTTTAAAGACAGACTTTAGGGGAATGAGGCCCTCTGTGAACACTGGATTTAACCCTATATATCTCTTTAACAGCTTTTCCTCCAACTACCTTCACTTTGGAAGTTGAGGATTCAGTATATGACCTTTTTTGTGGGGAGAGGGACAGTTTAATCCATAGCGTTCTGCTCCATCTACTGTTGAAGACTGCATATAGTCATGCATAGTGTTGCAAGCCTTTGATCCCAGCACATACCTGTAATCCTAACACTTAGCCAGATTTCCAGGCTAAGCCTATACTGCATAGTGAAACCCTGTCTCAAACACAAAACAAAACAAAACAAATAAACTGAACAAAACTACTTATTCTTTCTTAAATAAGCCTTGTTTGTTCTGAGCAGCATGAATGAAATTAACAATGAAAAATTAACAAGATCTCTACTTTGGGAAGTTGCGATCAGTTGGTAAAGTGCTTGCTGCACAAACATGAAGACCTGAGTTCAAATCCCTAGCACCAATGTAAACAGCTAGGCATGGGAGTGGTTCTGTAACCTCCTGAGGAGACAGTCCCAGAGGCAAACTGGCCAGCCAGTCTAGCAGGAAACAATGTGTCTGCCTGTAATAGAGACTCTTGGGAAGAGTTCAGGAAAGAGATTCAAAGTGGACTTCGAAGGGCCAGTGAGACAGCTCAGTGGGTAAAGGGGCTTGCTGCAGAGCCAATCAGTCGCTGTGAGTAGTAGACTTTGAGGAATAGGAGACATTTGTCAGAGTGGAACAAGAGAAGAGCCCCCCCCCCCCCCCCACACACACACACCAAGGCAGAGGTAAGCCATTGAGGAAAGCAGCACTGTCTAAACAGATTGTGTGGGAAGGAGTTCAGGTAACAGGACTGAAAAGGGCCCCTTAGGACAAATGGCAAAGACTCAGTCATCACAGGGCTGGTCAGTCTGATTTGCTTCTTAAGAACTTAACTGGAGTCCAGGCTACAGGCACAGGCCTGTAATCTCAGCTCCTTAGTAAGCAGAAGGAGAGGAAGGATCACACGGCCCAGAGCTTCGTGGGCTACTGAGCGAGCTCAAGGCCAGCCTAGGCAACCTAGTGAAACCCTCGTGAGCAGTGAAAGGAGGCAGGGATACAGGTCAGCGGGACACGTGCTGAGTGCACACCAGACCCTGGGTTCAGTCCCCAACACTTCAAAAGCTGACAGAGGCTGGCGCGAGTGAAGACCAGCTGCCAATCGATTCAGGCACTGAATGGAGACAAATTTAAGAAAATGAACAGTTTAAACAGACAAGCTTATTGACAAGTGGAATTTTCTAGAACTTCTTGCCTGTATTCAATCTGACTTCAGCTACTGGAAGTGTATTTCTGTTGCTACTTCTGGTTGTTTCTCCTTGGTTTCTCCTGTCAGATACATTTTAAGGTTTTCTACTTGCTTCTATTTCATCTGGTTTTGTCTCTGTTTTGAGACAGGGTCTCATGCAGCCCAGACTAGACTAGAACTCCTGATTATAGGGCTGGTGATGTTGATGGTGGAATACATTGTTCTTTTATATCATATACAAAGCTTAGGGTGCAATTCTAAATACCTTGTGAGCTATGTGTGTCAGGTCCTTATAATCCTATCACAAAGCAGAAGGAAGCAGGAAGCTCAGAAGTTTGAAGCCATCCTAAGCTACATAGTGAGCCAGCCTGGGCTACATGAGACCTTTTCTCACAATAAATGCAAACAAATAGAAACAAGTACTAGCAGTGCAGTGTACACTACCACACTCAGCCTTACTTTTTATTTAATGATAGACACTGCATTTGAAAAACTGATTAAAACATCTTTAGACCTGGGAGGGTTGCTTCCTGGCTCTTTGGTCACTTCTGTTGAGATACCCAGTGGGCTCACATTAAATCCCGGTGGGTGTGTTTTAAGAAGCCAATCAGACTATGCAAGATTATCTTGGGTAACTCTTTAGCCCTCGGGGACTGGTCTTTGCAGTCTCCCTTAAACAGACTTTGACCGGCACTCTACCTTTCATAGACTCTGAGTTCAACTGCTGATCTTGGCGGCCCTGCAATACTTTCAGAAAACCTCTGGGTTGTGCCAGCCACCTTATGACCCCCACGGGCAGGCCTGATGACCAAGTCCACCTGTCTGGTACCTGACCTCTCTGGATGTCAGCCTGGGATCTCTGTAGCACCCTGTTTGCTCTTTGATACTCATCTGCTGTTGGTGTGCGGTTTTGTGTTTAGAGGAAGAGGTGGTCCAATTACCTAGTTTCCTATTGACCAGCAACAGAAGTCCTGTGTTCCCAACTTGAACTCCTGCCCAGATAGAGTTCTGTGAAGTCTGCTGTCGTTACCAGATAGCACTGTGTATCGAATGTAACAATTTCTTGACCATATTTCTTCTCTAATTGGGTTGGGCCAGGGTGGGTATGGGTGTGCAACCAGTGTGGCTTGTCTGGGATTTATTTATGGAGTAGTCTCTGAACTAGAGGACCTTCCTTCTGAGGCTAAACACCTCTGGTTTCTTTCACAAAGAAACAAGTTAATGACAAGAAAGTGTATGTAAAAGAACCTTGTGAGTCAAAATCCAGACTTTGTAAGTACTGCGTTTTGTTGTGCTTTTCCCATGACCATATTAGGAAATGTGTCTCAAAGACCTGGCTGTGTCCTCAGGAGGGCCAGATTGAAGTGGAATCAGGAAACAGTAGAGGCCTGTTCCCGAGGGCCACCACACGCTGCTGCCAGGAGTCTGTGTGGCAAGGAAGGGACTGAGTGTTGGAGTCGGATGTATTGATTTCTATCTGTGCCTGCCTTTTTTTCCTGCCAAGGTTTTTGTGTCGCTTAATGATTGTGATCCAAAGGTGGCCAGCTCCGTCTCTGGGGAATCCATGCCCACGCACAGAGCTTACTTAAGTCATGGGACAGCTACACTTCATCCCAGCATTTTCAGACAGCACCCGCTTCTCTCTGTTCTCTGGGTTCCACACTGGAGCCTGTCCTGAACCTTCTCTCTGAGCTGGCTCACTCCAGTAACGGAGCTCCCTGGACAAGCCTGGCAATTTGGGTTCAATTCCTAAAACTCACGCAAAGGTGGAAATAGAGAACCAGTCCCACAGAGTTGTCCTCTGACCTCCACAGTTGTGCTGTAACAGCACGGTTGTCCACACTGGTGTATAATGGACACACACAACCACACAACAATAATCAATTTTTTAACAGACGGGCTGGGGTTGGGAGATGGCTGTAGGGAACATGCTAGCTGTGTGAGCAGGAGGATCCGAGTTTGGGGCCCAGCACACACATAAATTATTCAGAGTGACATGCATTCCTTTAGTCCCAGCACTCTGGAGGCAGAGACAGGTAGATTTCTATGAGTTCAAGGCCAACCTGGTCTACATAATGAATTCTAGGACTACATAGAGAGACCCTGCCTCAAAAAAGGAAGAGAGAGAGAGAGAGAGAGAGAGAGAGAGAGAGAGAGAGAAAGAGAGAGAGTGTGTGTGTGTCAGCAGTAGTGGGACACACCTTTCATCCTAGCACTTGGGAGGCAAAAGAAGGTGGATCTCTGTTAGTTCCAGGCCAGCCTGGTCTACAGAATGAGTTCCAGGGAAGGAAGGGAGGGAGGGAGGGACCTGAAAGCGCTTTAAGGATGACAGTACTTGGGGAACGCATGAGCCTACAGTGACCACAAGTTAATGAAGTCTCTTCTATTCATGGCTAGCTCACCTTTGAGCAGCAGGCACAGGCAGCCTCACAGAGAGCCTCAGTAAAGAGCTGAAAGAACTGTCTCCTTACTTTCCTGAGTGAGTGGGGGTGATTTCTCCCTGTGGGGAGTGCACATTTTCAGCGTGCAGAGGAGAGGCACAACCCGGAGGATCCCAGGGTCTCAGTGAGTTTCTAGGCTCCGTGGGAGACACAGTGTCAAACAAAGAGGAAGAGCGGTAGAGAAGACACCTGAAGGACGGACCTGTGGCTTCAGCAGCTGCATCCACAGGCATCCATACCCACAAACACACGCCACAACAAAGAAAAAGAGCCTGGAATGTGGGAGACAGTCACCATGGGTCCATGGAGCCCTTGAGAGGTGCAGCCGGGCTGGTCGGGTGGCCCTTGAAGGTCATATCCACCGCTGGCTCTTGGTCCAATACCAGAACAGTACCGTGTGCTCCTACGCTTACGCTTCTACGCCGTGGTGGACGGAAATTCCTTCTGCTCACTGGAATGCAGAACGAGCTATTACAGACTCTGTTTCCAGTAAGCCCGTGTTCATGTGTGTTCAAGGTGGATGCTGGGCAGAAAACAAAGCAGCCAGAGAACAAGTTTTCAGAGCTACCAGAAGCTGCTCTGACATCGCTTTTTATTTTTACATTTGTGTGTGTGTACATGTGTGCAATCATGCGAGTGTTTGTGTGTATGTGTGTGTGTGTGTGTGCGCGCGTATGCTTGATGCATGTGCCCTGAGTGTGCATATGTGTGTAGCAGCCCATGGAGGTCACAGGATAACTTCCCGGAGTCAGTTCCTCCCTCTATTCTGGGGATTCTGGGGATCAAACTCAGGTCAGCAGGCTTTATCCACTGAGCCACCTTTCCAGCCCTAGAATATATCTTTTAAGGACATAATTTACCTTAAAATATCAACTCACCATGTAAAAAAAAATTCATTTTTTCCCCAAAAACATTGTCAGAGGGGCTCAGTCTCAGTTGGTAGAATGCTCGCCAAACATGAATGAGACCCAGGTTCGATCCCCAGCACTGCATAAAACTGGGCATGGGGGAGCATGCCTATAGTCCCAGCGTTTGGGAGGTGGACACAGGAGGATCAGAGACAGAACAAAAATACCAAGGTCAGGTTGGCCTCCAAGTCTTTCTCCTTTTTTAAAGATTATATATTCAGTTACATGTGTATGCATGGATATGTGCTGTGCTTTAGTGCAGTGCCATGGGAGCCCAGGAGGGTGTTGACTCCTAGAGTTACAGGTAGCTGTGGGCTGCCTCATGTAGGAGTTAGAAACAACTCTGATCCTCTGTAGGAACAGAACACTCTTGACTGCTGAGCCCTCACTGCGGCCCCTGCTCCCTAAGGCCACACCACCTATGTTATTCTCTATGGGCCAAGCATTCAAATGCACGAATCTGTGGGAGCCCTGCCTATGCAAGCCACCACAGGCTGCTTCCACTTTGGGACAATTTTGAATGATGCTACTGTGAGCATTCACATGCAGTGCTTTTGTTCTGATTTTATTCTTGCAGTGCTGGGGACTGAACAAGGAGCCTCAGCAAGAGGCCCAAGTTCTGCGGCTGTAGAACGTCCCTAGGGAAGTTACCTTGTGAGTGAGTCTGCGGTTGCACCAATGTTTGACATTGGGAGCAACAGCTAGACAGTTCTCAAAATGGAAGCACTATTTCATGTCCCTACCAGCAGTGTATTAGTGTCCTAACTTCACCTACCAAACAATAGTTACTGTGTATCTTTTTTTCTTTTTCTTTTTTAAAGATTTATTTATTATTATATGTAAGTACACTATAGCTGTATTCAAATGCACCAGAAGAGGGTGTCAGGTCTCTTTGTGGATGGTTGTGAGCCACCGTGTGGTTGCTGGGATTTGAAATCAGGACCCCTGGAAGAGCAGTCAGTGCTCTTACCTGCTAAGCCATTATCTCTCCAGCCTACTGTCATTCTTATTCTAGTCATCCTTGTGAATGTGAAACATTATCCTCATTGTACTTCCGCTAGTGGGGATTAGACCCAGAGTCCCATTCTGGACAAGCAAATGAGCAAGCATTGTAACAATATGACAGAGACACAGCCCCAGCTCGTCCACTAGGTTTTTTTTTTTAAGATTTGTTTTTATGTATATGAGTACACTGTCTTCAGACACACCAGAAGACATCATCAGATCCTATTACAAATGATTGTGAGCCACCATGTGGTTGCTGGGTACTGAACTCAGGACCTCTGGAAGAGCAGTCAGTGCTCTTAACCACTGAGCCATCTCTCCAGCCCTCCATGAATTTTAAAATAAAGCACTTTGTTATTTAGTTTTTCTTTGATCCTCTGTTTATTAGGTATGTGCTTTTTTTCCCTCCAGAGCTATGAGTTGTCTGAGTTTGTAACTGATTATGTTCTAGCTAACTTGTGTTGTTCTTTGAGAAAGGACACACACACACACACAATGCATGGAAGCCAGAAGAAGGCATCAGATCTTCGAGAACTGGGGAGGGGTGATTATGAGCCACCTAATGTGGGTGCTGGGAACTGAACCTGTGTCATCTGCAAGAGCAACAAGTGCTCTTTGCTGAGCCAAATCTCCAACCAGGAGCCTAGGCTGACCTTGAACTCCTGCTCCTCCTGCCTCCAGCTCTCAGTGTTGGAATTAAAAGCATGCATCGCCACACTGGGTGTGGTAGATTTTATATCTTGATTAAAGACCGTACTCTCACAGTACAAGATGGAATGCATCGTTAACCCCAACACAGGAGCCAGAGTTAGGTATATCTCTGTAAGTTCAAGGCCAGCCTCATCTACATAGCTAGTTCTAGGGCCGTTAGAACTACATAGTAAGACTGTCCTAAGACAAAACAAAAACATACTCTCTCTAATTTCAACTCTTTAAAGCTTTTAACACTGGCTTTGTTGATATTATAGGGCTGTAGTAAAACAACATCCTCTGTGACTTGTAATGAGAAAAATGCAGTTTGGAGTTCTGTGTCCCACATGACTCAGCCAGGTAAGTCATGGTAGTTAACCATGATATATATATATATATATATATATATATATATATATATATATATATATATATATATATATATATGGCTCTTAGCTTAATTTTTGTATTGATTGTAGAAGATATGGATTTAAAATCACCATGATGGGGGCTGGAGAGATGGTGCAGTGCTTGCTGCTCTTGCAGAGGACCTGAGTTCAGTTCACATGTTGGGCAGCTTACACCTCCCTGGAACATCAGCTCTGAGATCCGATGCTCCATCCTGGCCTCCAAGGGTACTTTCACACACATGACTTCCACCCATAGAGACACACACAATCACATAAATAAAAACAAAATTAAAATAAGTAAATAAAAAATAAATAGAATCACTATGATGGTGGATTTGCCTAGTTTGCTTTATTCAGTGATTTTTTTTAGATTTATTTATTTATTTTATGTATATGAGTACGCCATTGCTCTCTTTAGACACACCAGAAGAGGGCATCAGACCCCATTACAGATGTGAGCCACCATGTGGTTGTTGGGAATTGAACTCAGGACTTCTGGAAGAGCAGTCGGTGCTCTTAACCACGGAGCCATCTCTCCAGCCCTTAATGATTTTTTTTTCAAAGATTTATTTACAGGGCTGGAGAGATGGCTCAGCGGGTAAGAACACTAACTGCTCTTCCGAAGGTCCCAGCAACCACATGGTGGCTCACAACCATTCGTAATGAAATCAGATGCCCTCTTCTGGTGTGTCTGAAGACAGCTACAGTGTACTTACATATAACAATAAATAAATACATCTTTTAAAAAAAAGATTTATTTACTTTATATGAGTGCACTGTAGCTGTCTTCAGATGCACCAGAAGAGGGTGTACTTACAATTAATAAATAAATAACTCTTAAAAAAATGTTTATGTTACACTTATTTATTTGGGAGCACACATGTGGTGAGCATTTTGTGGGAGTTGGTTCTTTCCATCCACCGTATGGGACCTGGGGATTGAACCTAAGTTGTGGTGTTTAACACGAAGCACCTGTATGCACTAGGCCATCTAACCAACCCTAATTCTATGAAGTTGTGTCTCACACAATGTGGTCAGTATGTGCATGCCTCCTGTCTGTGGGGGCCTGGAGTTACAGATGATAATGAACTGACATATGGGTTCTGGGAATTGAACCCAGACTTCTGGACGAACAGCCAGTGCTCTTAACCACTGAACCATCTCTCTGGCCCCAGTAGTCTTAATTTAGTGAAAATACTAGAAGGTGGTAGAAAGGTGGAGAGCAGCCTTGTGAGCCCCTCAATGTGACTGCTGGGACCCTAGCTCCAATCCTCTACAAGAAGATTTAACCTCTGAACCACCTGCCCAGCCCTAGGTTGGGACTTAGAGGAAGTACCTTCTGGGGTGAGCTTCTGAAAGGTATACCCTCTGCCCTCTTCTTGCCTCTTCCTGGCTGCCGTCCAATGGGCAGCTCAGCCACGCCTCCACTCCTGCCCTTCCACCACACTTCCAGGTCACAGACCGGAAGCTCTGAAACCATGAAAGAAGTTGCTTTGTGGGCGTCCACTCGTATATGAGCATGTATGAATACAGGCGCACATGCACGTGCGTGCATACGTATGTCGAGTTTTCTTTGACTGTTCTCCACCTTATTTATCAGCTGGCCGGCCAGCCCCGGGAATTCTCCTGTCTCTGCATTCCAAAGGCTGATATACCGGTGAATACCACAGTACTTGGCTTTTAGATGGTGCCAGAAATTGAACTTGGGTCTTCATGATTATGTAACAAGCACTTTACCAACTGAGCCGTCTCCTCGGGACAGCACTGCCACCGTAGTTGAAACAGGCAAGGTCTCATGTAGCATAGGCTGGCCTCAAGCCTGACTCGTAGCTAGGGGTGACCAGGAACTGGGATCCCCATGCCACTATTTTCTGAGTGCTGGAAGCAGGTGTGCGGCACCACGCCCAGCAGGTGCAGTGTTGAGTACCGACCTTGTGCAAGTACTCTACCGACTGAGCCACATCCCCAGTTTTTTTCTTCCTTTTTCTCAGGTGTTTGATCTCAGCAACCAAAAACTGTCAAGCATCGTGGCTTTGCCCATTTTATCTCCAGTTGCTATGGCTACATCAGCTTTCCTATGGTTAGTGTCTGCACGTGTATATTCCTCTAGTCTTTTTTTTTTTTAAACTTTCAGCCCTTCCTGGATCTTTTTACTGCAGACATTTTTCTTGTAAACAACATATGGCTGGTTTTACTGGTGTGGAAATATTTTTTTGTTTAATGGAAACATTCCATCATTAATATTATGCCACTAATAGATTTGGATTTGCATACTCATCTTGCTATGCACTTTATCTTCTGGGCTCCTAATCTTCCTCTCTCTTACAACATTTCTTGGATTGATTTCCTTAATTCCATGTTTTAAATGTTGTCATTGGGTAGGATTGCTCGGTGGGTAAAGGTCCTTGCCTCCAAGCCTGAGGACTTGAGCCTGAGCGCTGAGAAGCTTCCAATGGAGAGAGCCTGCTCCCGGGGCTTGTCCTCTGATATGCATACTCTTGCTGTGGTGCAAGAAAGAAAGGAAGAAAGAAAGAGAAAGGGAGGCTGGGCGGTGGTGGCGCAGGCCTTTAACCTCAGAACTTGGGAGGCAGAGGCAGGTAGATTTCTGAGTTCGAGGCCAGCCAGGTCTACAAAGTGAGTTCCAGGACGACCAGGGCTACACAGAGAAACCCTGTCTCGGAAAAAAAAAAAAAAGAAAGAAAGAAAGAAAGAAAAAAAGAAAAGAACGAGAAAGGGAGAGAGAGAAGGGAAGGAGGGAAGGAGGAAGGAGGGGAAGAAGAGACAGAATAGAAAAGGAAGGAAATGGTATTTTTTAAAAAATATATTATTCATGCACACCAGAAGAGAGAACATTGAACCCCATTACAGATAGTTGCCAGGCACCATGTGGTTGCTAGGAATTGAACTCAGGACCTCTGGATGATCAGCCAGTGCTCTTAATGGCTAAGCTATCTCTCCAGCCCCCCCCCCCCCCCACACACACACACCAATGGTATTTTTAAATCATTCCACATTTTTCCACTGTGGGTTTGAAAGTTATTGTTTCTCAGTTTTCTGACAAAGATCAGGTGTGAAGTTTGAAAGTTACTCACAAAGAGTAACAAACAAACTGCTAACCTAGAACACCTCTGGCCAAGTTCTCTTTCTGAGAGGCATGGGAGGGACTGTTACGCGCTGATGCTTTCAGTTCATCAGCTTTGCCTCAACAGCTTGAGCATTTGGTGTTTTTGAAACAGGATCTCAGGTAGCCAAGGCTGGCTTCAAACCTCCCTATGTAGCAGAGGGTGTTCTCGAACTTCTGATCCTCCTGTCTCTGCCTCCCCCACCCCCCATACAGGAATTAAAGAATGTACTGCTGACATCTGGCTTATGAGGTTCTGGGGATGGAGCCCAGAACTTCCTGTATACTCTAGCAACTGAGCTACAGCCGCAGCCCAGGTCTGAACATTTAAAATGTGACTATTGCAATTGAGCAACTGAATTTGTGTATTTATTTATTTAGATTCAGGTCATCAATCACTGCGTAGTCTAAGACGGTCTTGAATCCCTGAACCTCCTGTTTCTGTCACCCTATTCTAGGACTATAGGCATGCTCAACCATGCCCAGGCCTGGACTGTAAATAGTTTTACTTAAATTACACCTACACGTGCAGATGGCAGCTCCCATATTGCATAGCATAGCTCTAGAGATTATGCCCCCATTTCTTGTCAGCATCTGATTGTCCATGGGCCATGGAGGCAGTTCTCCATATCTTGCCAGTGATTTGGTTTAGATCTTTTAATTTTTTTTAATTATATTTATTTATGTGTGTGCATGTTTGCATGCGCACATACATACAAGTAGATGTCCCAGGACAACCTGCGGAGTCTGCTCTCTCCTACAACGTGACTCCCAGGGATTGAACTCAGGTTTGATGTCAAAAGCCTTTACCCACTGAGCTGTCCCACAGCCAGCTCGTCTAGTGATTTGCCATAAACATAATTAAGTAGCCCTGTTCTTAAATGAGAAATGAGTCCAACCAGCCCTGTTCCCAGGTTTCTTATTACTTGACGCTACGTCATCTTAACTACCATGAGTCTCAGGTTCCCTCTGCTACTCATAGGCTCTCCCAAGCAGATGCTTCTTTAAACTTTAGTCTACTTTTAAGTGTAGGGTGTTTTGTGACAAGAGTCTGTGCACCACATGCATGCAGTGCCGGAGCAGGCCGGAAGGGGGTGTCAGACCCCCTAGAACTAGAGCTACAGCGCCTTGGGAGCTGCCCCGTGGGTGCTGGCAGTGGACCCTGGATCCTCTGGAAGAGCGACCAGGGCTCTCAAGTACTGAGCCTTCTCTTTAGCCACCCCACCCCTCCCCCCAACCAGATTCCTTCCCAGTACTTTATCAGTACTGGATGTCTGCGTGTGCCTGTGTGTGTTTGTGTGGTGTGCTTGTGTATGTGTGAGGCTCTCCCCTCAGTGAACACACGGAAGCTAGATGTCAATGTGTCCATGCCCGATGTCCTTCTTCACCTTATTTTTGGGACAGATGTCTTACTGAACCTGGGCCTGCTGTTTTAGCTAAACAAGCTGGCCAGATGCCTATTCCTGTAGCTATAGATGTGAGACCCCACACCCAGACTTTATGTGGGTGCTGGGGATCTGAACTGACACCTGCACGCCTGCCCAGCAGGCAGTTCACCCGCTAAGCCATCTACCCAGCTCTAAAGTCCTTTTAAAACATTTTAACAAATATTAACACGTAGTAAATAGAATCTTTACTATATGGCAGACACAATTTAGAATAATCTGCAACTACTAACTCATTTAGCCCTTTTACCTACTGACTGAGTGTGACAAGTACTTTAATCACCCCTACCTTACAGAGGAAGAAGCCAGGCAAACATAGACAGTTTCTTGTGAGCCAGACACAGTAACTCATGCTTAGCAATCCTCATTACCCAGGGCACTGAGGCAGAAAGAGCCGTTGACCTTGGAGTTTGAGACCAGCTGAGGGAAGGAGAGAGACCTTCATCTCATTCAGGGGGCACATGGCCGAGAACGGAGGATCGCTTGCCTGGCACGAAGCCCCAGGTTCCATCCCTACCATAGCATCAACTGTGCATGCGACATGAGCCTATAATCCCAGCACTCAGTGGGTAGGGACTGATGGATCAGAAGTTCGAAGTAATCTTCAGTTCCAGAGCTAGACTGAAGTCAGCCTTGGGTGCCTGAGACCCTGTCTCAGAACTGGGGTTCAGGTTGGTACCCATAAACCCCCATTGCCTCTTTCTGGTTGTTTTCCTCACTGTTTAATCTAATCTGCTTTCCAGCTGATTTCCATAGAAGAATGGTTTTTGAGATTGAATTCTTCACTAGGTATTCAGTAGGTGGCAGTCTTTGTGGAATGAATTAATGAATTAATGAATCAATGAACGAATGAACAGATGAATTTCAGGCAGAGATTTGCTTGTTGGCACCCATCACCCCTATCCTGGAAGAAGGCTGAGCCTTCCTTGCGAGGCAGTGCTAGGGACCTGTGGGTCATCTCTTTCCTGGGTCTCCGATGATCCCCTTCCCTTGGGCTCCAGGCGGAGGCCTGTGCTGAGGTCTCCAGAGCCCGTTGTTTGGGCTCACTCTTCTCCTGCTGCGTGCTGCCGCAGCTGGGTCCCCTGAGCAGACAGAGCTGGCCTTCCTTCTTGGCAGTCTTGGTGTTCATTTGATGTTTTGGAGGCCAGGCCCAGCGGGTGGCTGGGTTTCTGCTGTTAATCACACAGCCTTCTGGGGCCTGTCCACGTGGCTGGCTTTGAGGGTCAGCCAGAGCTCTGGTGGGAACCGCTCGCTGCTCTAATTGGCCCTCTCCTGGGAGGCAGCAGACCCTGGGTCCCACTTGTCTTTACTCTGGCGACAGTTTCACCCTCTCAAGGAGGACAGCATGCTTCTGGTGCAGCTGGTTCTGGGGCCAGCCTGGGCAGGAGTTCACTCTTATTCTACAGAAACCCTGGGGCAGTCTGGGTCCTCGCCCAAGGCCACAACAAGGCCAAGCTAGGTTGCCAGGAGTAACCTTCAGAAAGACGAATGACACAGCTCTGCTCACTACTCATTGGCAACTAGAACGAGTTCCCACAGGAAAAAGGACTTTCCCTCTCCTCCCTTGGCCACCCAGGCCCTGCCAAACCCTAGACACAGGACTCTGGCTTTTGGTGTTCATCAAGATTTATCCATGTGAAAACCGTCACATACTCCAGAGTCCCTGCAAACCTACAAGCCAGAGGTGACCATGTCCAAACAGAGCAGACTTGTGTCCCCTAGGCACTGCCCCTTACCTTTCCCTTCCTGTACAACTGAGTGTCAGAAGCCATCGGGGCTTCATTTCAGAGTGCCTGACATCATGTCGTCCACCCTCCAGACCCCAAGAGCCTCTCAGAGCAAGGATGAGCTGGTCCTGCTCACCTGTTCGTGGTTCACATCACTGCCGTGAAGTCCCCAACATTCATGAGCCTGCTTCAGTTGGACTTACTCTAGCAAAAATGACCAGTGTCATCCATCCAAAGCCCAGGTTTTTTTATTTCTATTGTGACATGTTTGTGTGAGATGTATATGTATGTGTACATATGTGTGTGTGTGTTTTCATGTGCACATGTGTGTACATGTACAAAATCCAGAAGGGGATCCTACTCTGTCACTCTACCTTACTCCTTTGAGACATGGCCTCTCACTAAACCTAGAACTTACTATTTTGATTAAACTGCCTGTCTAGCAAGTGCCGGCAATCCTCCTGTCCCAACTTCTCACAGCACTGGGCTAACAGACTTTCATAACCATCCTTGGCTTTTTTTTTTCTTGAGACAGAGTCTCACTACAAAGTCCTGGCTGTCCTGGAACTTACTAGGTAGACCAGGCTGGCCTTAAAGTAAAAGAGTTCTGACTGCCTCACCTCCAAGTGTCAGGATTCAGGTTGGCAGCGCCACACCTTGTCATGTGGTGCTGGGGATTCAGGTGGGCAGCGCCACACCTTGTCATGTGGTACTGGGGGTGCACACCCAGGCCACACTGCTTGCAACAGCTCTTAGCCACTGAGCCATCTCTCTACCCTGTTCTTAAACAAGGATGTCTCCTGGCTAAGTACCAACTATTGCTCAGGGGACAACTCTACTGACCCCTGCAATATCTTAAGTGTCCTCATGTACTTTGAATTCAAACGAGGTTGCAGTACTCTGATTTCTGAGCTCAGAGGAGCATGTGGCCCTCCCGGATACTTATAGAAAACAAAAACAAAAACCACTGGAATGCATATGGAGGTTGATGTCTGAAAGTTAACAAGGAATATCTCAACACAACAAACTTCTACCAAAACCTTCACAATGACTTGGAAAACTCTGTGTGTGTGTTTGTGGGGGGGAGGGGAGTGTTATTTTGTTTTTAATTATGTGGGTGTGGGTGGATGTCCTAGTTTGGTTTCTCTATTGCTATGACAAAACAGCAAGACCAACACCAACTTACAGGTTACAGTCCATCACAGTGGGAAGGCACGACCTGGAACGTGAACCTGTCAGGAACCTGGAGGCAGGACCTGAGGCAGGGACCTTGGGTGAATGCTGTTTATCGACTTGCTTCCTATGACTTAGTCAGCCTGCTTTCTTATGCCATCCAGGGCTGTTGCTCGGGGGACAACTCTACTGTCCCCTGAGCATCCTAGGTGTCCCTCAGTGAGCTTGGCCCTAGGACACCAATCATTAAACAACCGCGGCTGGGTGGTGGCATCTTTATTGCCTCCATCTGAGCTGATACCCACGGAGTCGCCAATGTCATAGAAGTACTGTTCTCTTTGTTCTGTGGGGCTTTGAGGTCCAAGGCTGGGACTTGGCCTATGAAAACCAAACATCTTATTTCTAATACATTAAGATCATTTTCAAGACCCAAACTGTCTTCTACAATCACTTGTGAGGTCATTGTAAGTGCTGCCTGCCACCTGTCACCTGTCCCTTTGTTCAGTTTATATCTGCAAGCCCCAGAGCCTGGCTGGTTCACCTGGTGTCACATTCCTCTCCAGCTCTGTCCCCAGAGTGCTTGTTAGTTAATGATGCCCAGAGGCAGCTAATGGTGGCAGGGAGCTTGGAGTGCGAGCAGCCCTTTGTAAACTGTGAAGTTCCTGGCTCTTTTTTTTCCCCTCTCTATTTAAAAAAATGTCCATAAGTGTTTTGCCTGTATGCATACATATGCACCAGGTACATGCCTGGGATTTGATTCCTTCTTCTGACCTTCTCAGGCACCAGGTATGTATGTGGAGTATGTGCATACAGGCAAAACACTCATACACACAAAAGAAAGCATGGTAGTATCTGCATATAACTTAAATGTGTCCTCTAATATACTCAAATTTTGTTACATTATTTATATTGCATTATGTGTGCAGGTGCATGTGCACCCATGTGCCACAGCACACTTGTGGATGCAGAGGACAAGTTGCAGGTGAGAGTTCTCTCCTGTACGGTCCTGGGGATTGAACTCAGGTCCTGAAGCTTGGCAGCAAGCACCTTTACCTGCTGAGGTCTTATCTGAGTTCTAGAACTCAAACTCAGATCCTCACACTCTTTTGACTGAGCTGTCTCTCCAATGCTTTGAAATTTCTATTTTAAAATCTACTTTTGGCATAGTGGCACGTACCTTCAGCCCTAGCATTCAAGAGGTCAAGGCAAGTATATTTCTGTGAATTCAGAGCAAACCTGGTTTATACAATGAAATTCTGTCTCCAAAAACAAAAACAATAAACAAACAAAAACAAAAACAAAAAACAACAAAAAAAAAAAAACCTCATGAGCTGTCACTAGACTTGAGGTACTAATTGATGGTTGACCCTGATACACCAAAAAATAAACCTCTTGCTTTTGCAATGATCTGCATTTCAGTGTCTCACTTGGGGGCATCTCGAAGTAAGTACCACTGACCAAGAGTCAGGGTCTTACACAACCAGCCAGATGTATAAATAAAACATGAGATTTATGATCACATGGAGGGACCCATGGCTCCAGTCACATATGTAGATATGTAGCAAAGGATGGCCTTGTCGGGCATCATTGGGAGAAGAAGCCCTTGGTCCTGGGAAGGCTAGATGCCCCAGGGTAGGGGAATGCGAGGGCAGGGAGGCAGGAGTGGGTGGGTGGGTGGGGGAACACCCTCATAGAAGCAGGGGGGTGGATAGATGGGGGTTTGGGGAGGGGACTGAGAAAGGGGATAACATTTGAAATGTAAATAAAGAAAATATCGATAAAAAGAAGAAGAAGAAGAAGAAAGACATGAGATTTCTAATATAGTTTAAAGCTTAGGCCTTTTTCTGGGGCAGTCTTAGCTCCTTTTTTAATTTAACCCTTTCTCAGCTCTGGTCAGTGTCTGTTCTTTTCTGTGTCTGCTCCCAAATACTCCCTTCCCCAAGTGACCCATCACTGGTCCAGGTCCTGGTGTTGTTAGGGGGCAAATTTCAGATGGAAGTGATGAATCCAAGTTCAGATCCCGTCCACTCTTACGACCATCGGGGTGGTCAGGATCATGGAAGTGTGGTCCTTTCCAGTGTGGTCCCAAGATCACCTTTTTGCTATCTCTTGACCAGAGTCAGGTCACTGGGCTGGGACCAAAAAGGGGATGACAGGGTAGGGGTGGGGGTAAGGGTGTCTAGTTCAAACGTTTGGGTGTTGAAGTGTTGAGACCAGTTTGGATCCCCTTGAGTGCTTTTGGATTGATTTAGGAATATCATGGTTAGAGATTTCAGCTTTGACCTTTGGGAGGGTGGGAGGGGGCCTCCCAAACGTAATTTATAGGGCATGACTCCATCTATGTAATGGTATTTCTAACCCTAAGAAGGATGAAGGGAGGGAGGGCTACCCAGTAATTGCTAGTTTTCAGGGTCAATTTAGTCAAGGTCTCTTTAAGGGCACAGTTCATCCTTTCTACCTGACCTGAACTCTGGGGACAAAATGCACCAGGAAGTTTCCAGTTTATCACCAATGCCTTAGACAAGGTTCGACTGACCTGAGAGATGAATGCTGGACCATTGTCTGGCCCAGCATTGTTGAAGTCCCTAACTGAGGAGTCAATTCTTCTGAGTTTTTTATTTACTGTTTGCACTGTTTCCCTTTTGATTGGAAATGCCCCAGTCCATTTGGAGAAGGTATCTATAAAAGATATTTGTAACTGAATTTCCTTGGTCTTACCTCTGTGAAGTCCATTCCCCAATAGACTCCTGGTGAGGTACCGCTTTTCTTTGTGGCAAACATAGTTCTAGGATCCAGGCTTGTCAGTTGACAAGAATGGCATTTGGTGGCAATATCCTGTGATTCCTTAGTCAGGCCTGGGATATATAACTTGGAGGTATCAGCTCCTTTTTTTTTTAAAATTTATTCCCAGGTGTGTGTGTAGGTGTGGAGTTTTGTGATCAAAATTCTGCCCACTAGTAGAATCTTCCTTCCACCTGCTGTGTGTCACCGTCAGTCCTTGGTGTGGGGCAGGAGTTGATGGCCCTGATTGTTCTCTTTGGGTTGCTCAGGCAGGCGTGGGTCTGGGAGGGCCACTGGCAAATGTGGGAGAGGCTGCTTGGCTGCCATTCAGCCTTCAGGTCTGATTTTCAATTTCTGCGGCCCTCTGGGGTTTGTCCCTTTTGATGTTTAGGACAATGTATAATGGCCAATTTCTTTGGGAGCCAGAGGGCAGCCAGGAGGTTTCAGATTTCTTATTTTTAATTGTTTTTCCTTCAGCAGTTAACAGTCCCCTGTCATGGTATATTGCTCCATGAACATACCCAATGGCTAATGCATATTGACTGTCAGTGTAGATACTAGGCATTTTGTCCTTACCTAATTTAAGCACCTCAGTGAGAACTATTAGCTCTGCCCTCTGGGATCACGTCCCACTTGGGAGGGGAAACGCCCATAATGGCTTGTTCAAGTCCACCACTGCCCCTCTGCATACCTGGTACCATCTTCCATGAACCTGCTCTGTCAGTGAACGTGGTGATGTCCACATTGGGCCAGGGTTGGTGGATTATGGCTGTGCCCCATGTATGTGTTGCAGGGTTTCCAGCCATGTACTGGTGAAATTTTCCAGGGCTGGGTTAAGGAGCAGTGCGGCAGGGTTCAAAGAGGTCCTGGGAGTAAAGGATACTCGGGTGGTTAAGTCAGACAGAGTAATAGTGGGTCAATCCAGCATTTGAGACCCCCCATTAAAACCTGGTGATAACTTTTGAGTGCCTCCATACCTTCAGGTATTGGGGTGCCAGTCTAGGCTGGAAACGCGCTGTCAGTGATCTCAAGGGTCCTCAGAGTATCTACAATTATTTCCTGGAACTAATTTGTGGACCTCCCATCCAATGTGGTCCCGTTCCTCTGTGGTAAAGAGGGTCTGAAGGAGTTTGTGGGTGAAGTGGAAACTTAAGGTTTCTTTGGAAAGTCAGTTGGATGGCGTTTTGCTGGGGCAAGTGTAGAAAGCCTTATTGAGGTGCCATGCCACCTGCCAGGAACTTGACATCGACCAAAGTGAAATAAATTATAGATTCACCTGCCTCTGCCTCCCAAGTGCTGGGATTAAAGGTGTGTAGCCCCACTGTACTGGCTGATTTTGTGTGTCAACTTGACACGGGCTGGAGTTATCACATAGAAAGGAGCTTCAATTGGGGAAATGCCTCCATGAGATCCAGCTGTGGAGTATTTTCTCAATTATTGACCAAGCAGGGAGGGCCCCTTGTGGGTGGTACCATCTCTGGGCTGGTAGTTTTGGGTTCTATAAGAGAGCAGGCTGAGCAAGTCAGGGGAAGCAAGCCAGTAAGAAACATCCCTCCATGGCCTCTGCATCAGCTCCTGATTCCCAACCTGCTTGAATTCCAATCCTGACTTCCTTTGGTGATGAACAGCAATGTGGAAGTGTATGCAGCATAAACTCTTTCCTCCCCGACTTGCTTCTTGCTCATGATGTTTGTGCAGGAATAGAATCCTGACTAAGACACCCACCATCTCGCTTTGTTGGTTGTTTTTGGTTTTGTTTGTTTTTCGTTTTTTTGTTTATTCTATTGGATTTTTGTTTTTCTTTTGAAACAGAGGCTCACTATATAGCCTTAGCTGGCCTGGGATTTCCTATGTAGGCCAGGCTAGCCTTGAACTCCCGGAGATCCGCTGGCCTCTGCCTTTCCAGCGCTAGAATGAAAGGTTTCATTGCCATGCCTGGATGCTTCATGAAGCAATTTCTTACTTTATAGACCAGGCTGGTCTTGCCCTCCTCATCCTTCTGCTTCTGCCTCTGGGTGCTGAGAGTATGTGCCACCATAGCTAGCTCAAAAAAATATTTTGTCTCATTTTATTTATAGAAATAGCACAGACCCCTAGCCATCTGCAATCAGTGAGACACGGTCAAAGAGCATCTGTCTTCACATTGGCAGGCAGATGCCTTTTCCATCGGCCTTCTCAGGAGCCTGGGAACCTTTGGGAGCATGAGCTAGATAGAGCCAGCTTTAGGTCCAATGTAGGCCCCAAAATGGCATTGCTAGTGACAATGACCTAAATGTTGGGGTTCAGGAATTGCCACACAAGCCGTACACATACTGACTCTATAGACTGTTGTCTGTACGCAGGCAAGGGCAGGTGATTGGGCAGTGGAAAAGGAAGCAGGTTGAAAGGTTTAGAGAGGGGACAGAGAGAGGGAGACAGAGAGACAGAGAGGAGAGACAGAGAAGAGGAGACAAGCTAGAACCTTTAGGAGAGGAAGATGAACCTGGTCCATGTGGCTTGAAAGAGTCACGGGTAGCTACGGATATCAGAGAAGGACAATAGAGTAATGTAGGGAGCATTTGCCCTTCTAGGTGCAGCTTGTGTTTATATCAGTTCAGTTCTGAGTTCTTTGTGTGTACATTTTGGGGACTGAGAATTTACTGTCATAATTCTGACTGATAAATTACAAGCCTCTGGAGTTTTCTTTATTCAGAGCTCAGGTTTAGAGCAAGTCTTGGCAGATGAGCCCCAGGGGATGGATGACTGGGAACACAAGCGAAATTGGGCAGACAGCTTGGGCAGCTTGGGGGTGGGGAGTCCGAGCATGGATTTTTTTAATAATTAGCATGGATTATTTTTAATAGTTACACGCTACATATCTCACAGTTAAGCAAGAGTAGTTTATTGAACACACATCCCAAGACTAATCAATCAGGGCCACAAAAATGGCTTGGGGCCTAATCTTGTGGTATCAGTTTGTTCTCAGGGATGTCTTATAAAGGGGGAACAGAAAACAACACAAAAGCCAGAGTGAGCTCGTACGCAGGTACAGGAAATGCTGCCCGCCTCAAGCCACTTTAGACATAACAGTTCATATTGGCCTTGAGTTTGATGGGTCCTACATGAAGTTTATAGTTGTGGAATGTCGTAAGATTAACAAACCTCATACCAAACATAACGGGGTAGGTGGTCAGCTTGGCCCTGCTCTGAGACAAGTCATTTTTCTGTGTCAGTGACTGGCAGACCATCATACAGCAACAATAAGAAATTGTTGGTGGGCATGGAACAAAATGGCTACAGCTGTGCTGTAAACAATAAACAGGGTAGTTATCAGGCAAACAGAAGCCTAAATTCAGCATTCCTCAGAAATCTCAGAAACCTGATTCTGTTTACCAAGACCTCCCTCCCTTAATCTGCTCCCTCGGGTAAGAGCATCTAGTTCCCGGTCATTCCAGCCCATGAGCATGATCCCCAACCTGCTGTCATAAAGTCCACTTGCTTGTGCTCGCCTCGGCAGCACGTATACTAAAATTGGAACGACACAGAGGAGATTAGCATGGCCCCAGCGCAAGGATGACATGCAAATTTATGGAGTGTTCCGTAATTTTTTAAACAAAAACAAACAAACAAACAAACAAACAAACAATCTCCTTGCTTCTCTGACATTTGCTTCTCTCTGCCCTCTGAGAGTTGCCCTTGGCAGTTTGATCCCTGATAAACCTTTCCTTCTACCCTAGAACTGTCCAGTTCCATGGATTCACTGGGTCCTCACTTAGAGCCTGAACTGGAGATGTAGCCCCAGCCTTGGCCTGTGGGCAGCAAAGCCTGAGAGAAACCCTTGGCTATGTAGGTTCCCAAGGTTGATGCCTTTTCTGTGCTATTTGAGTACTGAATGTATGAGGTATGAAGACTTGGACCTTGTAGTCACAGTGACCGGTGGCTCCCAATGCCTTTGGAACTGGAAAACAAGTTTAAATAGTTTGTTGTTGTTGTTTGGTTGCTTGGTTTTTTTGAGACAGTCTCATGTAACCTACCTAGGTTGATCTTAGACTTGCCATGTAGCCAAGGGTGACTCTGAACTATTGACCCTCCCTCCTCCTGTCCCCTCCTCTGGAGTGCTGGATTTTAAGTGAGTGTCTCATATTTATCTTTTTTTAAAAGATTTATTTATAGCTGGGCAGTGGTGGCACACGCCTGTAATCCCAGCACTCTGGGAGGCAGAGGCAGGTGGATTTCTGAGTTCAAGGCCAGCCTGGTCTACAGAGTGAGTTCCAGGACAGCCAGAGCTATACAGAGAAACCCTGTCTCGAAAAAAAAAACCAAATCCAAAAAACCATAAATAAATAAATAAATAAATAAATAAATAAATTGTTAAAAAAAAGATTTCTTTATTATTATATGTAAGTACACTGTAGCTGCCTTCAGACACACCAGAAGAGGGCATCAGATCTCATTACAGATGGTTGTGAGCCACCATGTGGTTGCTGGGAATTGAACTCAGGACCTCTGGAAGAGCAGTCAGTACTCTTAACCGCTGAGCCATGTCACCAGCCCCTTTATTTTCCTTTTAATTCATTGACTTTATTTTCCCTTTAATTCATTGACTTAACTCCTCCTTCACTAAATACACTGGCTTGTCCCAGGCCTCCTGAAGCCTGACCCCTGGCGACTTACACCCCATTTCAGATGTGTAGGCCTGAGGTGCTTCATGCTTACTTTACTTTCCATGCAGGCTGCTCCGGGCAGGGCCTCAGGATGCTACATCCCACTCGCCCCTCCCCCTCTACACTCCAACCAAGCCCCCTGGCCTCTCCTGTCTACCTACCAACACCCTGTAACTTGGCTCCCTAGGGTCTGGCAGGGAAGTGGGTCTCTTTGTGGCCACAATGGAACTGTGGTATTTCTACGTGCTACAGGGATGTCTGTCCCCTTGATGGGACCTGCCAGACTCCGTCATAAGCAGGGTTTTATTGGAGTTTCCTAAAGGAATCAATGAGACAAGAGGGACCCTATGAGCACCCAATTCAACTTAGCTTCCTTTGTTGCTTAAAGAAAAAACCCCGGGTTCCAGGAGAGGGAGGCAGAAGCCTTGGCCAGGACACACTGGGTGTGGCTGGGCCCCTGAGGTATCCCATGGCTCTCTCTTGGGACGAGAAGAGTCCTCAGACCCACCTGTGCCATTCAAGCCGTGATCCAGAGCGCACACTCTGACCGCGTCAGCAGCAGGGACTGGGGGACGAGCATCCTTGGTGGCGGGGCAGCTTGGCACGGCAGCAGTTCTCTGTGATGAGATGCAGTTGGCACCAGAGTGTGGGACAAAGGGCTAGTTTGCCAGGGAATCAGACGGTCCCTTCTGCCACCCGCTCCGGCTTTCCGCTCGGGATATGTAAGAGGATTAGGCTCAGAACTCTGGACAAGGGGCTTTTATTCCTAGGACTAAATTTTCATTGGCTTGCAAAACCCAAGTAAATGGGGAGGGTCTGACCTCTGGTCTCTTTGGGGAAGCAGGGAGCCCTGCCCCCATCAGCGATGGATAAAGGCATCTAGCCCCTACCACCTCTGTCTAAGGCCAAAGCTTCAGGGCCCAGGGGGTCAACCTCTCCTTGCCATAAAACATCCATTTACACACTGGCAGGAAATTCCCCGAGTCAACAGTGGCTCACGAGGGAATCAGAGTTCTGACATATCTGGGCAGATGGAGGCATGTTGCCACTGTTCCTTCTTCTGAATGTTTGTCCCGGAAAGATGAGTTACAGAATGGGATTGGGAAACCTCTGTACCTTGAGTACCTGAGAGGGGACCAGAACGAGGAAGGGAAGGAACTGTGGCTGCCTGGAGCGGCCTTTGTCCCCTGCCTGGTACGCGGGTGATCTGTGTCCTCCGTGGGCGTGGGCGCGCTACCTATCCTAGCGGCTCTCAACACTAGAACGATACCGCGTGTGCTTATGGGTAATCTCTCTCTGCGTAATGGCTGTGAGTGTTGGATGCACCATTTATTGCTGAGTATCCACAGCTCTGGGAAGCAATTGACAAATATTTGATTTGCTTCCACTTTTTATCTACTACAAACAAATGTTATGGACAGCCTCATACAAATCTTATATAAAATTTTTATGGTAGAAGTACAGAAGATTATGCTACAAAAAGATTTTGTTATTCTGGTTGTTGTTTTGTCGGGGTGGTTGTTGTTGTTGTTTGTTTTTGTTTGGGGGAGGTTGCTGTTGTTGTGGTTTGAGATAGGATTTCTCTGTAGAGCTGACTGTCCTGGAACTCATTCTGTAGACCAGGCTAGATCTACCAGCCTCTGCCTCCTGAATACTGGGATTAAAGGTATGAGAAACTATGCCTGGTCATTGTTGTTTTCTCTGAGAAAAGGTTTCTCTGTGTAGACCTGAGTGTTCTGGAACTCACTTTTAGACCAGGCTGACCTCAGACTTACAGAGATCCACCTGCCTCTGCCTCCCTAGTGTTGGGATTAAATGTATGCCACCACCCTGGACTTGTTACAGGATCTCAAATAGCCCAGGCTTGCCTCTCAAACTTACTATATGTAACCCAGAATGAACTTGAAGCCCTGATCCTCTGGCCTTCATTTCCTGATTGCTGGATCACCACACCTCATTTTGCAAGGTTTCATTTATCTGTTTGTTTACGTGTACATGTGTTTGTGAGTATCACAGCCCTTATGCAGAGATCTGAGGACTATTTTCAGGGGTGAGTTCTCTTCTTCTTCTTCTGTATAGTATCTATGGATCTAATTCCAGGTCAGAATGCTTACTGGCAAGCACCTGTAACCACTGAGTCATCTCTCCAGTCCTATAACAATGATACATAAATAAAATAATTAATTACCATCTTTTATATTTGCTTTAGTTTTTTTCTTAAACTTTAATTTTTCTGGGATCTGAACTACTGATTTTTTTTTTTTAAGATTTTTATTTTTATGTATAGGAGTACACTGTCACTGTCTTCAGACGCACCAGAGGAGGGCATCGGATCCCATTACAGATGGTTGTGAGCCACCATGTGATTGCTGGGATTTGAACTCAGGATCTTCGGAAGAGCGGTCAGTGCTCTTAACTGCTGAACCACCTCTCCAGTCCCTTGTTTTCGTTTTTAAAGAAAGTAATATGAAGTACGTCTCAGTGATAGAGTACATGCTTAACACAGGAGGGACGGAGGGAGGAAGGAGACACACAGGAATTTAAATCCCCTGATGCTTCGTGTCCACTCTCTAACCAGGGACCAGACCTTAGGGTTGATCCTTCTTGTGGTTAACAAATTCTGTTCAAAACAATGTATACACTGGGGACTCAGCAGTGAACCTGGACTGTATAGTGCTGTCAGGTGAGAAATGCTTACAAAGAAACCAAGCGGAGAAGCTGTTATAGGGGTCATAGGTGACTGCACAGCTGGAAGTCTGAGACAGGGCAAACAAAAGGCTTTAGTTTCTATGGCTACATAAGACACAACTCCCAGACATGTTGGCTCAAACACAACAACCAGTTCTTACCCATCCTAGTGCCCTGTGGGGAACCTCAGCTGGGGAATCTCCCCGAGACTGTGATCACGGGAGAAATGGTACTGGGATCCTCACTTTGAAGATCACAAGACCAGGGACTGGCAATCAGCACAGTAGAGATCCTCGGTATCTCTCACTTCTCCCCAGGGTCTTTACAGAGATCTCTCTGGCAGAGCAGATTCAAGGCCAGACTTTTCTCCAAGCCACCAGGGCTCCACCTTGATGCATCTGAGAGCACCAAGCAGAATTGATTGCCTTTCCCACACAGCTTCAGAGATCACTTGTGTCTCCTCTGCCCTGCTTTAATCTAAGCACTTAGAGAATGTAGCCACACTGTGGTGCAGTCTGTAATCCAAGCTACTCAGAAGGCTGAGGAGGACCACAGGTTCAAGGCCTACCTAGACAACATACTGAGACTCTTTTCCAAAATAACAAGTTAAAAGAAAGGTTAGGAATAGCTCAGCAGCTCAACCCTAGGGCCTTTGTTTAGCATGGGGGAATCCCCGACTCAGTCTCCATTAATGAAATGTGTGTGTGTGTGTGTGTGTGTGTGTGTGGTGTGTGTGGTGTGTGTGTGACATGTGTCTATTCATAATCTTTCAATGAGGTGTCAATGTGAAGTTGTGAGACAAAAACGTGGATTGTTGTCTGGCCTGCTGGCACACTCTGTTTTTATATCTAGATTATACCTAGAAATACCTTTTGTTTTGTTTTGCCTTTTTCCGAGACATGGTTTCTCTGTGTAGCCCTGGCTGTACTGGAACTCACTCTGTAGACCAGGCTGGTCTCGAACTCAGAAATCTGCCTGCCTCTGCCTCCCAGAGTGCTGGGATTACAGGCATGTAATCACCACCGCCAGGCTAACACCTGTTCCTAATATATGCTAAAACCTCTCTTGAGGTTGAAGACATAGCTCAGCTCTTAAGAGCACTTAACCTGGAAGTCCCTGGAAGACAGTGCATTGGGCGGGAGTTGGGAGGACCCTGATTCAATTTTGTGTTTGTTTTTTGGGACAGGTCCTCTCTCTATGTATCCCTGACTGGACTGGAGTTCACTGTGTAGACCAGGCCAACCCTGAACTCAGAGATCTGCCAGTCTCTATCTCTGGAATTAAAGATGTATGCTACTGTAGCAGGCTAAGCCCTGTATTCTTCACCATACCAGTCTGGAGTGGAGACTCCAGAACCTACACAAAAAGCCAGGCATGGTGGGATATGCTTTGTAATCCCAGTGCTGGCAAGAAGCAAGGGAGAAATAAGGGGCTCCTGGGGCTCACTGGCCAGCTAGCCTGACCCACCCGGTGAAGTTCCAGGCAGCGAGAGACTCTGTCTCAAAGGCAGACAGCACCTGTGGTTCTCCTCTGATCCTCAGATGATGGTGAGGAGAGCAAGCTAGTCTCTCTCCTCCACACACACACACACACACACACACACACACACACACACACACACACACACACGCCCTTGGCAGGAGCATGCTCACAGCCATTCCCATGAATAAATATGTAGGTAAAATTAAAATATGAAATTAAAAGATATTTCAAAGCCCACCTTCTGCTATATAGTGAACTCGAGGCCATTCCTGATCTATGTAAGATCTTGTCTCAATAAACCAACTGTGCTGGGCATGTGGGCACATACCTTTAACCCCAGCACTCAGGAGGCAGAGGTAGGCTGATCTCTGTGAGTTCAAAGCTAGACTGGTCTGTCTACCTAGCAAGTTCTAGGCCAGCCAGGGTGACACAATGAGACCCTGGAGTGTTTTTTTTTTTGTGTGTGTGTGTGTTTTGTTTGTTTGTTTTTTGTTTTGAGACAATCTACCAACATTATACTAAATGACGAAGCCAGGTGGTGGTGGCGCATGCCTGTAATCCCAGCACTTGGGAGGCAAAGGCAGGTGGATTTCTGAGTTTGAGGCCAGCCTGGTCTACAGAGTGAGTTCCAGGACAGCCAGGGCTACACAGAGAAACCCTGTCTTGAAAAACAAAAACAAAATAACAGCAATAAAAAAAACTAAATGATGAAATCCCACAACTTTGATTGGTTTGCTTGTTTTAGTAAATTTAAATAGATTTTCCTGAATTAATAATATTTTATTTGCTCTATGACCTTAGGTCTTAAGGTCAGCAGTTCTCAACCATCAGGTCTTGAGTCTTGACCCCTTTGGGGGGGTCTCATATCAGAAATCCTACATATCAGATATGGCATTATATTGACATTATGATTCATAATAGAAGCAAAATTACAGATATGAAGAAATAACAAAATAGCATTATAGTTGTGTGGGGGGGTCACCACAACATGAGGGAATGAGGGTCACAGCATTAGGAAGGTTGAGAACCATTGCCTATTTCAAGAGAATAGATAGATGTCTTTATTTCTTTTGACGGGACTTCATCTAGCATAAGTTGGCCTCAGACTCACTACGTTGCTAAAAGATCTTCCTGCCTTCAGCATCCATGTACTGGGATTACATGTGCCCAGTGCTAAATTCAGTTTTTGTGGCGAACTGAGAATCAAACCAGGAAGTCTCTTACATGCTCAGCTAGTGGTCTACCAACTGAGCTACACCCCAAGACCAGGCTTTTCTAATTGTCATGAGGTTGAGTGGGGAGTAATTATGCACACATGTGATACACTTTTTGACTATTAAAAGTAAGTGGAATGGGGGCTGGAGAGACGGCTCAGACTTTAGGAGCACCGACTGCTCTTCCAGAGGTTCTGAGTTTGATTCCCAGCAATGACATGGTGGCTCACTACCATTGTATTTGTTTTGTTTTGTTTCCGCCCCCCCCCCCCCCCCCCCGAGATAGGGTTTCTCTGTGTAGCCCTGGCTGTCCTGGAACTCATTCATGTAGACCAGGCTGGCCTAGAACTCAGAAATCCGCCTGCCTCTGCCTCCCAAGTGCTGGGATTACAGGTGTGCACCATTGTATAAGATGTTGAATTGCTAGGTGGCCATCATTGACCCTGGAAACAGAATTTGTATTTTCATATTTCCATACTTTGTAGAAACGCTTTGAGGTTATAGAAAACACAACTCTTGTAGCTCAAGTTTCAAAAACTTTTCTGGTCTTCCACCATGTCAACACAGAAAGTCCTGGGTCAACCAAGCTAACAGAAGCAGGAGGGGCTTACCAGAAGCTTTTCCCCAAGCCTGGGAGTCTGATATGGTCAAATGCTATCTAGACATAGCTTAATAACACCTAGACTTTGAGAAAGAAAAAAAAAAGACAATAGACCATGAAAATGTTCTGACAGAACTATTTCAGGAGTCAGAAAAGCCCCTATGAAGTGTCATCATGGCCTCTTATCAAGATAGCCAAAGCCTTCAGCTCCCTTACCAGCTTCTGCCTCCAAATGTCCAAACTCCTCCTAAGAGGCCTCTACAGATGCCGTGCTTTATTTCAAGGCTTAGAGTGGTGGCAGGCTCACAGCGCAGAAGGGCTTAAGAAGCATCTGATGTTAGATAGCACTGTTCTTCGAAATGCTCTGGCAGCTGCCGGCCCCTCCTGCCTCCACCGCGCCTGGGCCAGTGGCCACAAGCTCCCCAGAGCCCTGCTTCCGAAAAGCCCATTCATAGCCTCCTTTCTCAAGGTCTCATCTCAGCCCTGACTTCCCTGTCTGCACAAAGCCAGCCTTTCTTCTCAGGGACCCAGGTGGCAGTTGAAACTGTACATAATGGCTCCTCTTTCTTGTGGCCCCATAAACCCCGCAAAGGGCAGCCCAGATGGAAGATGTGCTTTGTCCTTGCGTGGTGTTGAGGAGTCAGATGAGGGTACTCCATTTTAGCCAGAACCGGGCAGGGCAGCACCCCAAAGCTAACGGGCACGTTACAGAGCAACACTCTTGCCTTACAGACGAGACCCAAGCAAGCGAAGCTCGCTCCTCTCAGCCAGCGCAGTGAAGCCTCCCTCCCACCTTCCCTGCGAGCATGAGTGGGTGGGTGGGCTTACTCTGCAGGTCTCAAACTCACTGGCTCACTTGTGCCTTTCCTCCCTGACCTCCGCTGGCCACTAATGAACGCCACTCACAGCCTTCCAAGTGCTTCTTAAGATTCATTCTGTGGTTTTCTGAACATTTCACTGTTCTCCACTGCCAGGCAGGAGTCAGAGCCTCCTGGCTTCCGGTTCCACCTCTTCTCAAGCAAGGTAGACCGCCCGCTGCTGGCTTCAAGGCCCTCGGAACAACACAACCACTCCGTTTCTCCCATCTCCTCTGCAGCAGGACACACAAGTCCCTGCCTTTGTTTCCGATCCACACTACCTCAGACCCTCTTCTCATCTCAGCAGTGACTGTGTGTTCTGCCTCTCCGGTCAGCATGCGTGCAGTGAGCCCCCAGGCTGCAGCAGACAGTACCTCTTTGAGGGCTATCTGCCGCTGCCGCCACATGTGACAAAAAAGGTAGGGAAAGCATTCCAGGGCTGGAGAGACAGCTTGCTTGCTTTGCAGGAATGAGGGACCTGAGTTCGAGCCCCAGCGTTCACGTGACCACAGTGCTGGGTAAGCGGAGTTCTCTTCAGCCAGCCTACGCTAATTGGCAAGCCTAAGATCCTGTTAGAAACTCCGTCTCAACTGGCAAGATGGCTCAGTGGATAAAGGTGCCTGCTGCCAAGCCTCACGGCCAGAGTCGGATTTCCCAGGACCTACCTTCATCATAAAAGGAGACAACTGACTCCGGTAAGCTGCCTTGTCTTAAAAACAAACAAACAAGCCGAGCAATGGTGGCACACGCCTGTAATCCCAGCATTCTGGGAGGCAGAGGCAGGTGGATTTCTGAGTTCGAGGCCAGCCTGGTCTACAGAGTGAGTTCCAGGACAACCAGGGCTATAGAGAAACCCTGTCTCGAAAAAACCAAATCCAAAAAACCAACCAACCAAACAAACAAACAAAGAAACAAACAAAGAAAGAAACAAACAAAGAAACAAACAAAAACACCAAGGTCCTAGGCTAGTGAGATGCTCAGCAGGTTTGACTGGAAAAGGCTCCTTAGACTTGGGAACGGCATTATTGGAGGTGTGGCCTTGTTGGAGTGGGTGTGGCCTTGATGGAGGCCCTGTGTCACTGGGGATGAGCTCTGAGGTTTCAGAAGCCTAAGCCAGGCCCAATGGCATGCTTCCTGCTGCCTGAGGACCCGGATGTAGAACTCCTAGCACCTTCTCCAGCACCGTGTCTATGTCCCACCATGCTTTCTGTAGTGCTGATAACGAACTAAACCGCTGAACTATAAAGCACCCCAATTAGATGATTTCCTTTATAAAAGTCGTCATGCTCATGGAGTCTCTTCAAGACAGCAATAAAAATCCACACACTTATACATCATTTAAAATAATAAAAATAAGTCTTTTAAAAAAATCTCTGGGACTAGAGATTGTTGAGAAGCTACTCTTCCAGAAGACCCAGGTTCTATTCCCAGCACCCACAGGGCAGCTCACAGCCATTTGTAACTCTAGGAAATCAGGAGATCTAATACATTCTTCTGGCCTCTGAAGACATCAGGTGCATACATCATACAAGATCATGCATGCAGGCAAAACACCCCTCCCCCGGAAACACACACACACAGACACACACACACACACACATTAAAATGAAAATCCATGCCCTCGTCCAGCTTGTGTTGCAGGGAAGAAGGGCAGTGGAACTGATCCAAACTGTGGGTTGGGTGGTGATAATTTCTGTGGATATAAATAACATGAGCAGTGGGCGTTGCAGGTTAGGTTATCTATTAGACAATGCCAAAGGGGGCTGGAAAGATGGCTTAGTGGTTAAGAGCACTGACTGCTCTTCCAGAGGTCCTGAGTTCAACTCCAAACAACCACATGGCATCCATAATGGGATCAGATGCCCTCTTCTGGTGTGTCTGAAAACAGCTACAGTGTGCTCACATACATTAAAGAAATAAATTTTAAAAAAAAATGCTGAGAGAGAGAGCATGGGGCCAACATCTGTGAAGGAAAGGGGTTAGAGGTGGCCCTGGATGCAGAAAGAATGTGGAAGTGATGGGAACCCAACACAGCTTCAGAAAGGGTTTCTGGAGCTATGATATTCTATCAGGATCCACATGGAGTGGGAATAGTCAATCCTGTACCCACAGCCCACTCAGTTACCAGATGGAAAGCATGCTCTCGGGTGATATGTGTCTGTGGGGAGCTTTAGGAAACTAAGAGTTGAAGGTTGTTTGGTGATCGATATCCCCATAGATGCTGCTGGGTAACTCCGTGCCTATCATGGAGTGTACTCAGCAAGGGCCTGTGGACTAGACTAAAGGAGTTGATGGAAGCTAGCCCTATGAGGAAAAAGGCTTAAGACAAGCAGTGTGGCCAACGAAAAGGTCATGTGACCCTGAAAAGAACAGGTGAGCTGCAGGACAGCAGGCACCAGACCGGAGGCCACCTGACGTCCTTGGCTTCTGCAAAGGCATGGGCAATTGTGGGTTGAGACAGACCCTGGCACACTGGTGTGTCAGCTGGCCTGGAACTCACAAAGATCCTCCTGCCTCAGCTGCTTCTTCTTCTTCTTCTTTTTTTAAAGATTTTTATTTATTCTGTGTACATGAGTGCTCTATCTGTATGTACACTTGCGTGTCAGAAGACGGAGTCAGACCCCATTATGGATGGTTGTGAGCCACCATGTGGTTGCTGGGAGTTGAACTCAGGACCTTTGGAATCGCAGCTAGTGCTCTTAACCACTGAGCCATCTCTCCAGACCCTGCCTCAGGTTCTTAATAGGAGAGCTAAAGGGCTGGAGAAATGGCTAAGAGCATGTAGTACTTGTCCCATGGATTCAGGCTCAGTTCCCAGCACCGTGGTTTCAGGTGGCTCTAAACAGCCTGTATACATTTACTGATGCTTCTGGTCTCTCAGAAAGCCTGTTCCCGTGCATGTGTGTACATGTACACATAACACACACACACACACACACACACAAATATTTATTTAAAAAGAGGCGAGTGCTAAGAGAGCTGTGTGGTTCCCTCAGCCCCCAGCTGCACATGACATCTGTTTAACCAAGTCTCAGGATCTGTTAACCCGGCAGCATTAGCCAGTGTCTGCTGCCCTCTGGTGGCATGTAAGAAATGGCCCAACTTCCAGTTCTTTCCCTTAGCCAGCTGTGGTTTATAAGTTCACCTTCAGCTCCATCCCAGACAGATGGCAGAAGCAAATGCTGTGCCCAGGAGGCAAACAACGTGACAGTGACAACACCGAGTGTTTGTCAGAGAGGTGAATCCAAGGGCACAGTCCTGAGACGAAAGGCTTTGAGTTGAGAAGGCCCAAGGCCTGGAACGGTTTTGTTAGTAGTCCTCCTGCTCATGCTTTTCCTGCTCCTCCTACTCCTCCTGCTCCTCCCGCTCCCCCTCTTCCTTCTCCTCATTCTTTCCAACATGAGCAGGTCTCATTGTGTATCTCCAGCTGATCTGTCGCTCTATGTAGACCAGGATGTTCTGAAACTCACAGGGATCCACCTGGTGCTACCTCTCCACTGCTAGGGTTAAAGGCATTCTTGGCTATTGTGTTTTTTGAAGATTTAATGGTTTTTTTTTTGTTGTTGTTGTTGTTGTTGTTTTTTTTGTTTTGTTTTTGGTTTTTCGAGACAGGGTTTCTCTGTATAGTCCTGGCTGTCCTGGAACTCACTCTGTAGACCAGGCTGGCCTCGAACTCAGAAATCCACCTGCCTCTGCCTCCCAAGTGCTGGGATTACAGGCGTGCGCCACCACGCCCGGCTAAGATTTAATGTTTTATGTGTATGAGTATTTTGCCCATATCTAAGTATGTGTACCACATGTGTGCCTGATGCCTGTGGAGAGCAGAAAAGGAGACACCAGGAGTGTCAGAGCCCCTGGACATCATGTGAATGCTCGTCTTATTGGAAGAGCATCCAGCTCTTATACCTTGCGCCGTCTCCTTAATCATCATCATTACCATCATCATCATTATTTATTTTTTGAGGTTTTTTTTGAGACAACATTTCTCTTTCTGTTTTCTCTTTCTGTTTTTTAGAACAGCCCTGGCTGTTCTAAAACTTGTTCTCTAGACCAGGCTGGTCTCAAACACATAGATCTGCCTACCTCTGCCTCCTGAGTACCAGGATTAAAAGTGTGTGTGTGTTTGTATGTGTGTGTCACTGTCACCTGGGCCCATTTATTATTTTTAAAAGATTTATTTATATATTTAATGTATTTGTGTACACTGTAGCAGTGTAGATGGTTGTGAGCCATCATGTGGTTGCTGGGAACTGAACTTAGGATCTCTGCTGGCTCTGGCCCAAAGATGTATTTATTGTTATATGTAAGTACACTGTAGCTATTTTCAGACACACCAGAAGAGGTCATCGGATCCCATTAGAGATTGTTGTGAGCCACCATGTGGTTGCTGGGATTTGAACTCAGGACCTCTGGAAGAGCAGTCAGTGCTCTTAACCACTGAGCCAACTCTCCAGCCCCCATTGTTATTGTTTAATATGTCTGCATATGTCAACGTGTCTGCTGTGTGTATAGACATTTGAAGAGGCCAGAAAAGAGCATCAGATCCCCTGGAGGAGGTGTCCCATGCAGGTGTGAGTGCTGGGAACTGAGCTTCCACCCTTGGGAAACAGCTAGTGTCTGAATTGCTGAGCTCCCTGTCCCACCCCCAGAAGACTGGAGCTAAGGGGACAGGGACACGAAGACATTTGTTTTTGTTTGTTTGTTTTGTGTTTTTTCTTTTTCCAGACAAGATTTCTCTGTCCAGCTATGGCTCTCTGGGAACTCACTCTGTAGACCAGACTGGACTCCAACTTGGGGATCCTCCTGCCTCTACCTCCTGAGTGCAGGGATTAAAGGCTTGTGCCATTGCTGCCCAGCTGACACTTAGAGTTCTTAGGACATCATACCAGAGAAGACATTGGGACACAGAGAGAACCTGGAGTCTGCAGAGGGTCACCCTCAAGGGTTCAGAATATGAAGATGCTCCCCAAGGCCAGGGAAAGAAGCCCAAAAAGACCAAAGGGGCAGAACTAGGAGGACATTCTTTCAACCTAATAAACTGAAGCCATGAAAAGCCTTCAATTAACATCATATTTCATGATGAAAAACTAACAGTTTTCCCTTAAAATAAGAAACAAGATAAGAATGTGTCCTTAAGTCAGAAAACAAATAAAAGGTACCTAGGAGAGAAAGAAAGAGATAAAATTATTCTACTCACTGACACGATGGTCATTTACTCAGAAAATTCAATGGAATCTTTTAAAAGCTACAGGAATTAGTGGGTTTAGCAAGGATGAGGGGTAAATCAAAATACACCAATGAACTGTAACCGGGGATGCACTTGCCTAGCATAGGTGAGACTCCCAAGCAGCACACATACAAAGATCAAAACAGAGCTGGAGAGGTGGCTCACTGGATAGAGATATTTACAATGAAAGTCTGGTGACATGAGTTTAATTCCCAAACCCATGGAAAGGTAGGAGAGAGCTGAGAGAATCAAGTCGTCCTGTGACCTTCACATGCACTTGGTGGCACACACCCACATCACCACCACCACCACCACCACCATCATCATCATCATCATCGCAATTGTGCCAGGCCTAGAATCAAATTCATTTAGTCACTGTACTAGAGGTGAAGAAGCAGGGAAATTCAAGGCTGTCCTGGCTTACATAACAATTTCCGGGCTAACCAGAGCTACTTGGTGAGACCGTCTCAAAAACAAAAATGAAGGCAATTGTATTTTGTGTATTGTTGATGACGTAAAAGAAATTGAAAATAAAGAGTACTACTTATGGTAGGACATCGTAATCCCAACTCTCAGGAGTTGGGGATAGGTGGCTCTTTATGAGGTCCTGGTCTACACTATATAAACGTTCCAAGCCAGCCAGGGCTACACAGTGAGACCTTGTCCCCAAACAAACAAACAAACAAACACACATTTATGATAGCCTAGAAATACAAATAAACTTGACAAATCTGTGAAAGTCATGAACATTGGAACTACAAAATATTTAAGAAAACCTCAATGCATGGAACACGAGAGAGGGGCTGGGCGGAGAAAGTACAGGGTGCACTCGGGTTGTATGGTTGCGAGTCCAAGGCCAGTCTGAGCTACATAATGAGTAACAAATCAGCCACGTCAACGAAGCCTCCAAAAGCCAAGAAATAAGTAAAAGGAGAACACGAGCAAGGCTGCAGGGATGGTCTATCAGTTAGAAGAGAGCACTGCTCTTACAGAGGACCGGGGCTCAGCTCCTGGCACCCACACTGTGGGGCTCACAACTGCCCGTAACTCCAGCCCCAGGGACTCCGACTCTTGTTCCTGAGGGTGCTGGCACTTATGTGTGCATAGCCATACACATAATTAAAAATATAAAAATACAACTTCTAAAAACAAGAGAAAAGGGGCCGGAGAGACAGCTCAGCGGTTAAGTGCACTGACTGCTCTTCCAGAGGTCCTGAGTTCAATTCCCAGCAACAACATGGTGGCTCACAACCATCTGTAATGGGATCCAATGCCCTCTTCTGGTGTGTGTCTGAAGACAGTGATGGTGTACTCATGTACATAAAATAAATAAAAATAAATAAACAAAACAAGAAAAAAAAGAACAAAACAAACAAAAACCGGTAGATTAGTTTGATAGTTTGTGATAGTATTTATGTTCAACAAAACAGACACATAGCTGTGAGCATCAGGCCAACTCCTGGGGTCAGTGTTCTCTCTCTCTCTGTCTGTCTCTGTCTGTCTCTCTCTCTGTCTGTCTCTCTGTCTGTCTCTCTCTGTCTGTCTCTCTCTCTCTGGGCTGGAGAGGCGGCTCAGGGGTTAAGAACAAGGGGTTACCACGTGGTGCTCACAGCCACCTAACTCCAGGCCCAGGGCTCCACACTCCTCTTCTGGACTTCAAAGGCATTAGGCATCCATGTGGGCAAAATACCCACACGTATGAGATAAAATAAATCTTTTAATCACAAGCGTCATTTATTATTGTTTGCGAAAATGTGAATGTGGGTGCCCTTGTGCCATGGCATACTTGTGGACAACTTTCAGAAACCAAATCCCCTTTCCTTTGTTGATCTGGGGCTCAAACTCAGGGCATCGGCCTTGCATGCCCTTTTACCTGAGGAGCTGTCTCAGCCCCAGCGGTTGCTTTTCTTTCTCACTACCTGTAAATCCAAACAGCCCTTTTGTTTTGTTCCTTTGACACAAGATCTTGCCTAGTAGCCCTGGCTGTCCTGGAACTCACTCTGTAGACCAGGCTGGCCTCAAACTCACAAGAGATCCTCCTGCCTCTGCCTCCCGAGTACTAGGATTCAAAGTGTGCTCCACTAGGCCCTGCTCAAAGAGCCCATGTTTAGCTGTAAGACCTAACTCACCTTGATTCAGAGAGGTCAGCCTTGACTCCCATCCCATGTGCAGAGCTTCAGAGCGGTCATCCCGTCCCTTATCTTAATCTTGTAGTTTTTGCAAAAATATCTAGGCCAATTACTGACCCTTTCCCACACAGCTGTGTTTAGTTTTGAGTTTATAGAAAAACATTGCTTCATTTACATTTTACCTGATTAAATATAAAGAAACAAACAAACAAACCCCCAGGGGAAAAAAGGAAATTTCACTTAAACTCTACACACCTTTCCCAAATCCTCTTAACCCTCTTTTGGCAACAGGCCCTAAGCCTGATAGTTCAGGCACTGCAAATACGGGAAGCTTGACACTGGTTAATGATTTTTTTTTCCCTTACGATCTGAGGGACTCCTTAGGTTAGAACAAAACTACTTGATTTAAGCTGGACCCTCAGGGAGGTCCACCAAGATAAAGTGAGAACTGAATCAAAGACCTGGAGTAGCTTCACGTCAGCTAGATCCCTTGGGGGAAGAATCATTCCAGGAAGAAGAGCTTCTCTATACACACCATGAGGATAGGCACACAGGCAGATTCCCAGCATACCATAGTGATACATGCCTTTAATTCTAGCACCCAGAAATCACAGGCCAGCCTGGTGTACCTAGCAAGTTTCAGGATAGCCAGGACTACATAGACTCTTGTCTCAAGAAAAAAAAATATATATAAATGGGTGTTTTGCTTACATGACTAGTGCTTAAAATAGCTAGAAGAGGACACCCAAACACCTGGATTAGGGATGACAGACAGTCGTGAGCTGCCATGTGGGTGTTGGGAATTGAACTTGGGTCCTTTGGAAGAGTGAGTAGTGCTCTGACCCTGGAAACTACTGGAGCCGGCTCTCCAGCCCTAACCACAATTTCTTAGTGAAGGAACCTCTGACAACTGCTTTAATTTCAGCACTCCTATCCAGCTTGCTTTTCTCTACAGTGCCTACCGAGAATGGGTACTGTAGTGTTTCCTTTTATTCCTTTCTAATTTCGCCTTTCAAGATTATAATTACACCACCCCCTTCCCTTTTCTTCCTCCAAACCCTTCCATATTCCTCTCCTGGCTCTCTTTCACCATTCATAGCTGCTTTTTTGCCATGTTATTACATACATATATGTTTCTGTATATAACCTCTATATATTCCATTATTTTATTTTATTGTTTGTTTATTTATTTATCTATTTATTGAGACAGGGTTTTTCTTTCTTTCTTTTTTTTTTTTTTGTTTTTTGTTTTTGTTTTTTGTTTTTTTTCCGAGACAGGGTTTCTCTGTGTAGCTCCGGCTGTCCTGGAACTCACTCTGTAGACCAGGCTGGCCTCGAACTCAGAAATCCCCCTGCCTCTGCCTCCCAAGAGCTGGGATTAAAGGCGTGTGCCACCACCGCCTGGCTGAGACAGAGTTTCTATGTAGATCTGGCTATCCTGGAATTTGATCTGTAGATTAGGCTGGCCTCGAACTCAGAGATCTGCCTGCCTCTGCTGCCTGAAGACTAGGATTAAAGGTGTGTCCCCCATAATGCCCACTTCCATTATTTTTATTTTTTAGAGGTAGTTTCATAAACCCCAAACTTGCTGGCAATCCTCCTGCCTGAGCCTCTGGAGCACTGAGATCACAGATGTTGGCAACACGTGTTTTATGATGCTAGGAAAGCACTCTTCGACTGACCTGTAGCCCTCTAGCTTTTTTGTCCTTTTTCTTCACCCCCCTCGCCCCCGCAGAAGGCCAAGGAAGGGCCTTGTTCATTTAAAATAAAACTATGCATATGAATGTTTTATTTGCATGTATGCGTGCACCTTTATGCTTGCTGCCCCTGGAGGACAGGAGAGGGGATCAGATTCCCTGGGACTGTAGTTACAGACGGTTATAAACTGCCAAGCGGATAATAAGGCTCAAATTAGGGTCCTCTAAAATCTGCTGGGTCCCCTTAAGTTTTCTGTGTATGCTGTGTGTGCTTGTAATGCAGAGACCAGAAGAAGGCGTCGGGAGCAACCCAATGTGGGTGGTCTTCCGAGGGAGGAACTAGAGCGCTTAATTACCCGGGCCATCTCTTTAGCTCCCTGGCTTTTTTTTCCGAGCCACCTGGTTTTTGCTTTTATGCAAAAACAAACAAACAAACTCGTCAGGATATAAATCTGTGCCAGTCAGTTTTGTTTCCGCTTTTTGCGGAGATCTTGCCAGCATTTCCCTATAATATATTCCATGTATATAGCCCAAGTTTGTGAGCAATACACTAGGAAGACGGAGGGAGGGGGAGCAATGAAAAGAGAAAGCTCGCCCGCTCGTGCTAAATCGTGAATCCGCACCTACTGAGCCCAGCACAATGGTCCATTGCCCGAATGAGGGTTCGCTCTATAGCCAAGCTTTACGGGTATATGTGCTCATGCGCTTGCGCAGCAGCATCACAACCCCAAGCCTGATTGGCTGACGCGGGGAATTTAGCAGCGAGATCACGCATGCGCACTTTCTCTCGCGCGGGAGCAGGGTCTTGTGGGTGTTGTTCCTGTGCCTTCATTCTTTCTGTAGAACCATAATTTTTATCCCAGTTCACAATGTTCCCGGAACTCAACAACCTTCTCAGCATCACCCCAGACAGGACCGAACAGGTAAGATGTCGCGCGGACCGGAAGAGGGCAGGCCCCGGGAGCGTGCAGGATTGCATCCGGGACGCTGCGTGGTGGAGGAGGCGCGTCTGCCGTAAACTGAGGGCATCTGGGAGTTGTAGTCTGGAGAGGGCTGGCTGAGGGTGTAATTGCATGACTGAGCCTTTGGAAGATGGGTTTCTGGACCATCTTGCGAATTCATTTCCAGCCCCCAGGACCATGTACACTGTGCCACACTGGCGCCCAGAGATGGTTGCAGAGCAGGCCCTAGAGCATAGCCTCTTACCTGCACTGAATTTCCTTCCACCCTGGAACATTTTACAGGTTGCACGGAACACTGCTTGCATTCTTCCTTGTTTTGATGCCGTCTAAGAACTGTTCACAGTTCAACATCTGGTTGCGTTAAGCCTTCAGCATATTCCGTCCACTCTTGTTTTTCTCAGCCTCTTCACTCTCCACAGAACCTCGACGTCTTTTACGTTTTCACATAGGAGTTACCTCTCCCAGGAGTATACCTGGCTTGTTCTGTAATTTGCAGCAAATGTACCATATGTGGAAAGCTTTAAATAGATCCTTGTGGATTTTCTTTGCCCAACAGTGATTGACTGTTCAGGCCTCCAGTTCTGGCTACTTTTCGAGTTGCTACGGCATTTCCCACGCCCAGAGTGACAAGAGGAATTGACCACACTGTGTAGGAAAGGTGTTTCAAGGTCAGGCAGTGTGATTTGGCATTTTATATGAGGGGGTAAAACAACTGAAACCCAGAGACATTAGGCAGGTTTTCTCTAAGTTGGTGCAGCATTGAGGTGGCATGTGACTGCCCTTGACCTGATGTTCTCTCTTACTTACAGAACTACAGCAGGTAGCTAGATCATGCAGAGACCATCTTCATAGGGCTTCCCAGCGGTCTCTGTGATAAGAATCCAGACTGAACCACAGCCACTGGGAGATCTTTGTTATCAGAGGCCTTGTCAAGAATTGGGCTAGGGGACAGAACAGTGGATCAAGGGATTGGCACTAAGTATAGAGGTGGAGTTTGGGTTCCAAGAACCTGTGTCAAAGCCAGGTAGGCAAGAGGACACTAAAGGGGCAGAGATGGGATCCCTGGGGCAAGCCAGCTGGCTGCATTAGCTGAAATCGCGTAGTCATCAAGAGTCCCCACCTTGATAAATTGGAAAAATGGAAAAGGGCTGGAGAAGACACCTAGCACCAACTTCAAGTCTCCCCACATGTGTGCCCGCACATACATGCCCACACACACATGCCCATGTACCACATCCAAAAACCCAAAACAAAAACCATTTCCCCCTCCTCATTCACTGCTACAAATTGACACCAGGGAGGATCTTGGGGCCAAAGACTGCTTAAAACATCTTTTTTGCTGTTGTTGTTTTTTGGGGTTTGGTTTTTCAAGACAGGGTTTCCCTGTATAGCCCTGGCTGTCCTGGAACTCACTCTGTAGACCAGGCTGGCCTTGAACTCAGAAATCCGCCTGCCTCTGCCTCCCAGAGTTCTGGGATTAAAGGCGTGCACCACCACTGCCAGGCTTTACTTAAAACATCTTACAGTTAGGTGTGTGGTAGCAGTGGCCCGAGACAGGCAGAGCTCTGTGGGTTCCAGGCCAGCCAGGACGATAGGGTGAGTTCCTGCCTCACAACAAACAGAACAAAATAACTCTGTTTTGAGATGGTCTGACTGAACATATCGGGCTGGCTTTTTTGTGTGTGTGTGTGTGTGTGTGTGCTTTGTTTTCTCTTTTGTTTCTTATGACTGTGTAGCCCTGCCTGGCTTGAAACTCAACTGTGTAGACTAGACTAGACTAGACTAGTCTCAAACTCAGAGTCTGGCCGCCCTCTGACTCAGGTGCTGGGATGCAAGGGACCACACTCTGCTCAGTCTGGCCTTTGACTCAATTCTGTTGCCTCAGCCTTCCAAGTTCTGGATGGAAGGCCTTTTCTGAAGGCCCTTTCTACCCTTTGGAAACTAGAGATAAAGGCATACTTTCTTTAAATCTAATTCTCCTTAAGACTGGTTCCTGAGTTACTAAGCCAAGCAGCAGTGAGACAAAAAGAATCAATCTTTCTTTCTTTCTTTCTTTCTTTCTTTCTTTCTTTCTTTCTTTCTTTCTTTCTTTCTTTCTTTCTTTCTTTCTTTCCTTCCTTCCTTCCTTCCTTCTTTCTTTCTTTCTTTCTTTCTTTCTTTTCCTTCCTTCCTTCCTTCCTTCCTTCCTTCCTTCCTTCCTTCCTTCCTTCCTTCCTTCCTTCCTTCCTTCCTACCTTTCTTTTTGCCAGTAACATCAATTCAGTACAATTATAGTGTGGTAGGAGCAGGACCAGCCCTTACAGGTCATTGAGTTCCAGAAGGGTCTGGTTCCAGGTCTGGTGAAGTCTCTACATCCTCTTCCACGGTGCTTAGCCAAATCTCTTCCAGGTTATCAATGGTTTTCTCCAACTTTGCCACAGGTGTTTCAGCACACTCTGCTGGGGCCTCAGCCTCCTCAGCGCCTCCTCCACAAGTTCCATCTCTTCTTTGTGCTTGCCCTCCTTGGTGGAATACTCCTCTGAGGCTATCAGCGCTTTGAGGGTCTGGTTCAGGGTTCAAGACTCCTCCTGCAGGTGCCAGGCTTGACTCCCTGTCTCCTCAGCTCTCCTCTGAGCGCCCCAGCTCTCCTTTGAGGATCGCCAGCTTCCTGGCTACCTCCTCATATTTGCAGCCAGGGACCTCTGTGGTGGACTTTGGCCTCCCTCAGCTGAACCTCTTGCATCTCCTATCTTGTCTTCATCTTTCGTAGCCCAGCTTTCAATGGCCTTCCTCTCTCGCTCTCATCTGCCACTTTCCCAGTCCCTTCTAGCTTTGGCGGGGCTGTGGCAGTGGCCGCTGTGCCGGATCCCCCTCTAGGAGCTGAGCGGGGCGTCAGGGAGGCCACATCTGCTTCCTGCTCAGTGGCCTTCTCATCCTGCTCCACTTTCTCCTGGGTGTTGTTCACAGACTCGGAGTCTCCCACCTCACCCCCCGTCCCCTTTCGCTTCTTCCGGAAGGCCTGCTGCTCTCATCCAGCTGCCCGCATCGCTCCTCAGCTTGCTTCTCGTTGGCCTGTCTGCTCAGCAAGGTGATGGTATTCTCCTTGTCCAGTTTCAGCATCCGCATCTTCTTTTTGATGGCCTCCATGTTGGGTGGGCAGGCTGTGAGGACTGGGTAACCTGGGCTGGTTGTGAGCACTGAATACGTGGCCTCTTTCCTACTTTGATTTAAGAGGCTGAGCTGTGTGTGATTAGCATGTCTAGCAGGGCTCACGACTTTGCTCTCTCATGATTCTAATTATTGATTTTCTTTTTTTGTTGTTTTGGATTTTTTTTGTTTTTTTATTTGTTTGTTTGTTTGTTTTGAGACAGGGTTTCTCTGTGTAGCCCTGGCTGTTCTGGAACTCACTCTATAGACCAGGCTGGCTTCAAACTCAGAAATCCGCCTGCCTCTGCCTCCCAAGTGCTGGGATTAAAGGCATGTGCCACCATCACTGCCTGGCTGTTTTTTTCATTTTTAATTATGTATACCCATGTTTGTCTGCATGTGAGCACAGGTGTCTATAGAGGTTAGAGACGTTGGGTCTTTCTGGAGGTAAGAGTTGCAGACAGCATGAGCTGCCTGATGCAAATGCTGTCCCTTGTAAGAGTAGATTATACCCTTAGCTGTAAGGCATCTCTCCAGCCTTGATTTTCTTCAGTTTTTAATTATCATGTGTATGCGTGTGTTCCTGTGTGTGTGTGTGTGTGTGTGTGTGTGTGTGTGTGAATATAGTTGCATGCATGCCCTGGTGTGCATGTGGTAGTCATTCCTTTTACTTTGTTTTGAGCCTGTTGTTCACTGCATACACTAACTGGCCATCTGTGCATAAGCTCTCTGAGCTTACAGTGATCTACTGCTGGGTCTGACGTTACTCGAGTTCCGGGAATTCAAACTCGGGTTCTCATTATTGCACAGCAAGTGATTTATCTACCAAGTCATCTCCTCGGTCCTGAGTTTATTCATCTTTGATTTAATTTAGTATACATGTCATTAACAAACACTGAAATGTGCAGAACTGACTTGCTTTCTCTGGCGGGGCTCCCCCCTTTACAGGGGTCTAACTTACCTTATGCTCTTCTCTACTTTCAGGGGAAACTGACTCTTCTCTGTGACGCCAAGACAGACGGCAGCTTCCTTGTGCATCACTTCCTCTCCTTCTACCTGAAGGGTATGTGACTCCCTGGTGTACCAAAAAGGAGCCCCAGCGCTGGAAAGATGGCTCCGTGGGTCAGAGCACCAGCTACTCTCCCAGAGGACTCAGGTTTAATCCCCAGCACCCACATGGTGGCTCACAACCATCTGTAACATTAAAATAAAACAAAAATAAGTAATTGTCTAGCCGGGCAGTGGTGGCGCACGCCTGTAATCCCAGCCCTTGGGAGGCAGAGGCAGGTGGATTTCTGAGTTCGAGGCCAGCCTGGTCTACAGAGTGAATTCCAGGACATCCAGGGCTATACAGAGAAACCCTGTCTCGAAAAAACCAAATCCAAAAAACAAAACAAAACAAAACAAAAAGAACCTAGGAGCTGTGGAGGTAAGTGCATTTGGTAGGGTGCTTGAGGACCTGAGTTCAGATCTCCAGCAGTCCCGACCTGTAACCACAGTACTAAAGAGAGAGAGAGAGAGTCAGGTAGATTCCTGGAAGCTCAGTGGCCAGCCCAGCTGAGTCAGTGAGCTTCACTTCAGTGAGAGATCTGTCTCCATAAATAAGGTGGGGCACGGTTGAGCGTGACACCTGATGCTGATCTCTGGCCTCCACAAGTCTTAGTCAGGGTTTTCCTGCTGTGAACAGACACCATGACCAAGGCAAGTCTTATAAAGGACATTTAATTGGGACTGGCTTCCAGGTTCAGAGGTTCAGTCCAGTATCATCAAGGTGGGAACGTGGCAGCATCCAGGCAGCTCAGTGCTGGAGGAACTGAAAGTTCTACATCTTCATCTGAAGGCTGCTAGGAGAAGACTGGCTTCCAGGCAGCTGGGGGAGGGTCAGTGAAACATCTACTTCAACAAACCCCCACTTCCAAATAGTGCCACTCCCAGGGGCAAGCATATATACGAACCATCACAACACACATGCACAGAGTCACACAAACATGAATGAACACACACACACAGAGTATGGAGAGGCCAGGGAGATAGCTCAGGTGGTAAACAGTGTTGACTGCACTGGCCTGATGACCTGAGCTCAGTCCCAGCCCCCACATGGTAGAGGGAAGAGCTCATTCCCACAAGTTGTCCTCTGTCTTTCATATTCACACCAGGGGTTCTTCTTCCCCCACGTAAATAAACAATAAAGTAACCAAACATGTACAGCCCTCCTTCCCCCAAGTAAACAAACAAACAAACAAACAAAATAACCAAACAAAATCTGGGGCTGTGACTTAGTGGTGGGACTGGGTTTAATCCCCAGTTCTAGAGAACAAAGGGGAAGAGGACATTTTGGCTTGGGAACATGGTTCAGTGGGTAAAAGAACTTGTCACACAGGCGTGGCAACCCAAGTTTGGTGTTTGGAACCTGTGCAGGTGGAAGGACGGACCGACTCACAGACTTGTTCTCTGGCTTCTGTGCATACTCATTACATGTACACACGGTAACTTGTTTAATGCATCTTAGGGGCTTGGGGTCATAGCTCCGTTTGTAGAATGTTTGCTTAATATACATAAAGCCCAGGGGTGAGTTTCCAGTATCATAGCCAGGGCTACAGAAAAACCCCATCTCAAAAACCAAACCAAAACAAAACCAAACATAGAGTTCAGTATTGTCCTGGGTTATATGGGGGTTGAAGACCGGCTTGTGCTACCTGAGACTCTGTGTCGTAGAGAGAGGATGGGGGTGCACAGTCACATCAGAGTACACGGCTCGTCTAAGCCTTCCTTAGTGTTCCTCTTTCCAGAGATTTGAAGTGTTTGTGTCTGCTTGTAAGTAGAGGACTTGTTTAAAAACTCAATTTATTTTGTTTTTTAGCTAATTGTAAAGTCTGCTTTGTGGCATTTGTCCAGTCCTTCAGCCATTACAATATTGTGGGACAGAAACTGGTAAGTGTTTCAGCCCTCTGTGGTAACATCCCTTCAAAGGAGCATGTGTCATGCATGGGCTGGGATTTTCTTTTTCCCTTCCCTCCTCTTCTCTTCCCTTCCCTTCCCTTCTCTTCCCTTCCTTCCCCTCCCCTCCCCTCCCCCTTCCTCTCCCCTTCCCTTCCACCCTTTTCTCCCCTCTCCTCTCCTCCTCTCCCCTCCCTTCCTTTCCCCTCCTTCTCTCTCTCTCTCTCTCTCTCTCTCTCTTCTTTCTTTCTTTCTTTCTTTCTTTCTTTCTTTCTTTCTTTCTTTCTTTCTTTCTTTCTTTCTCTTTCATTCCCTTTTGTTTGTTTTTGGTTTTTATTTTTGCTTTTTTTCTCAACAAAGTTTCTCTGTGCAACCTTGACTGTCTTAGAACTCACTCTGTAGGCCAGGTTGGCCTCAAACTCAAGAGATCCCCCTGCTTCTGTCTCCTGAGTGCTGGGATTAAAGGTGCATACCACCACTGCCTGGCTGCAGCTGGGCTGGGCTTTTTTATTTGGGTTGTGGAGAATCTAACAGGAAGGACGGAGGATATCTTGGGTCCCTGAACCCCTTTTCCAAAGGATTAAAGCGGAATCTGGGCATGTTTTATTGAAGTGTGTTGATCTAGACCTAGCGTTTGTAGTTGTCAGTGACTCAAACCCTTCTCCTGATTGTGGCCAGTTAAGGTCTTCTTGCCTAGCTGAGTTTAATCCCAGCACTCAGGAGGCAGGGGCAGGTGGATCTCTGTGAGTTTAAGGGCAGCTGAGTCTACAGAGTGAGATCTAGGACAGTCAGGGCTTCAAATAACCAACCCACCAACAGAAAAAACCAAAACAAAACAGGAGTCTCTCCTCTAGAGCATCAGTTATTGGTTTGAAGCACTGCACTGCCCAAACTGGTGGCTCGCGCCTCTCATCCCAGCACCAGGAGGTAAAGGCAGAACAAAAGATCAGGGTTGGGTCTGCAGAGGTGCCTCGGTGGTCAGTGCTCTTGCGGAGGATCTAGTTAGGTTCCCAGCACCCCTGCCAGGCAGTTTACAACCTCCTGCGGCAGCTGCACGTGCATACAGAGACATTTAAACATAACTAAAAAGTAAAAATAATCTCAGCATTCAGGAAGCAGAGACAGGCTAGCCTGGTCTACAAATCTAGTTCCAGGACAGCTATCGATACACAGAGAAACTCCGTCTTGAAAAAAAAAAAAAAGGTCAATGTCATGTTCTACTGCATTTTTGGTGGAAGCCTGCTTGGGAGGATGCCCAAGTCCTTGTTGGAAATATCAGAAAGCAGAGTGGGAAGACACAGGAACACTTCAGCAGGGTTCGGCATATGTCTTGTACCCTCTTATTAGCCGGTGTGTAGTCACTTTGCTCTTCGTCTGTCTAGGGTGTCAGCTTGACTGCGGCTCGGGATCGAGGGCAGCTTGTGTTCCTGGAGGGCCTCAAGTCCTCTCTGGAAGTCCTCTTCCACTCTCAGGATGAGCCTCACCCCCTGCAGTTTCTCAGGTCAGAACCTGGGGTGGGGAAAGAAAAGGGCGGCTGTGTTGTGTTGGAAGGCAGAAGTGGCTTCACGGGTCAGACCCTTCCCCCATGTTCCATTGTGTCAGACAGCCCTTGGCTGCCATCATGAACCCGATGGTCTGTGGTGGTCCCCAGAGCTGTGGAACGCACTGATTGCTGGGAGGGTGGCGGTAACCTGCTCTGCTGCTGCTTCTGATGGCGGCACAGACTCCACGTGCGCCTACTTTTGCTCTTTCTTGCCTTTATATAGAAACTAAGGATTAAAAACCTGTTGTTTTAATTTTATTGGAACATAGTCATATTTGTTTGTCATTGATTGTCCCTGGATATTTGACTTTATAGCAACAGACCGGGGTGAAAAATGACCCGCAGGCCTAAATATCTCTGCGTGGCTTTTTAACTCCAGCCACAGGAAATTGTCCCAGGTGTGAGCCTGGCTACGCTGTGCCCCATGGCCTGTCTGAACATCAGCCCCATAATTGGCTGCTATTCTTTCTCTTTCACAAAGGAGTCCCCACCGCCCTACTTTTCCAGACACCCTTTTGCAGTGGCTAGAATGGTCTGTGTGTGTGGCATATCCCCTAGCACCCTGGCCTAGGTTTTGTCGTCTGACTGCAGGGGCTGGTTACACCTGATCCCAGCGTGTGGGGAGCTGTTCTCCATTGCCAAGGGAGAAGGTGGTTGTCCTGGGCACTGTGCCCCACAGCTCCTCACAGTGCTGGGAAATGACAGCTTGCAACGGCCCCAGGGAAGGTGGGGGTAGGTGAGTCCCCGTGTGTCTGAAATATGTCAGTTCTGCGTGTATACCAGCAACCCATAGGCCACGCCCCTCACCGAGATGCTTGAGTTCCTCTCAGCTCAGGATCTGCAGAGGAGGCCTCTTTGGCCTGTTCATCTAGGTGCCTCAGCGCCTGGGTTGAGGGGCTGTGTGGTTCTCTTTACTTTATTATTATTAGTCTTTTAAGTCTTTCTTTTGAGACAGACTCACTGCCTTCCCCAGGCTGGCCTCCAGATTTCTATTCTTCTGCCTCTGTGGTAGTTGGGACTATAGCTATGGACCACCATACTGGGTTTATCATGTCTCTCCACGAACTCAAGACTTGTTCAATTTTTGTAGCCCCTACATTTTACCTTAGTACCTGGTAGGCCATAGAAAATACTTGATTCGGAGTTAAGTAAAATTTACTTTGTGTGTGTGTGTGTGTGTGTGTGTGTGTGTGTGTGTGTTCTTTTCTAGATTGACAAAGACTGTCATACAGTTCTTTGCCTTCTCCAGCCTTCCTTGGTGCCACTTTGTCCCAGATAAACATTTGTAGAGCTGGGCATGGCAGTACATGCCTGTAATCCTAGCACTCGGGAGGTGGGAACAATAGGATAATGAATTCCAGGTCAGTTTAAAGTGTCACACTCGGACAGGAGAGGAGAGCCGGGGCTGTAGCTCAGTTGGTAGTGTTTGCCTAGTGTGCATGAAGCCCGGTGTTTGACACCCAGCACTCTGTCAAACCAGCCGTCATACATGCTAGAGAGCACTTGGGACATAGAAGCAGAAAGATCAGAAAATCAAGGTCATCCTGGGCTACATACTGAGTTCAAGGCCAACTCGGAGTTCATGAGACACTGTCTCAAAATAAAACAAGACATCCCCACCACATTTGTCGAGAGAGACTGACAAAAGCTTTGGTGGCTTTTTCCTGCGTTTCCAGGGAGGCTGGTGCAGGGAACCTGCAGTCGCTGTATACATTTGTAAAGGACACCCTGAAGCCTGTGGACGGTGGGGAGTCCCCCTGGAAGTACCCAGTGCTGTTGGTGGACAACCTCAGTGTGCTGCTGAGCCTGGGCGTGGGGCCAGTAGCTGTGCTGGACTTCATGCAGTACTGCAGAGCCACCGTGTGCTGCGAACTGAAGGTACGAACGCGACTGCGGTGGTCCCCGAGAGCCCAGACTGTGCTCTGCCTTCTCTGTCTGTCCACTTTGAGTTTTCCTTTCCAGCTGGGCGTGGTGGCACACACCTGTAATCCCAGCATTTGGGAGGCAGAGGCAGGCAGATTTCTGAGTTTGAGGCCAGCCTGGTCTACAGAGTGAGCCCAGGACAGCCAGCGCTACACAGAGAAACCCTGTCTCGAAAAACCAAAAAAAGAAAGTTTCCCTTTCCTCTGGTAATCTCGGAAGTTCTTTGTTCCACCCATTCTGCTTTACCCTACTTGGCAATGCTAAATGATGAACCTCTCAATTAAAGCATGAGTAGCACCGGGAGACAGTGCCGGAGTCCCTGCCCATGTGCCCTGTGGGTTCCTCAGTGAGGCGTGAAGATTAGCTGAAGTCATGACTCATGACCGCTTTATATTTTCTTCCCTTATGGGTGAAAGTTCTGAGGACTGAACCTTAAACCTTTCGCCGGAACATTTTTTAAAATGGTGTGGTAGGGCAGTGGTTGTCTCTCACGTGTGTGCAGCAGCTGTCATGATGTCACACGTCTGTAACCATGCACTTGGGACATTGTTGAAAGAAGGTAGTGAGTTTTAGGCCAGGCAAAAGTGCTGGCTACACGAGCCTAGTGACCTGAGTGTGAGCCACAGAGCACACATAAAGGTGAAAGGACAGGACACGTCACAGAATTGTCCAGCACACGTGCGCTGTGTGCCTGCAGCAGCGCCCTCTCACACCCCCTACACAAACTAACCAAAAAAAAAAAAAAAAAATTAAGAGAGCAAAATAACAGGCTGAATGTGGCAGCTGATGCTTATAATCCTTATAACTCCAGGTCTGAGGTCTGCCTGGGCCAGAGCTCCAGGCCAGCCGGGATGATGTAGCAAGACCACGACTCAACAAAACAGGACAGTGAGTGGAGTGAGCTGGCTGTCTCCTGCAGCCCCTGGCCCACAGAGCCTCCTCTTCAGTGGGTGAGGACACGGGCTACAGGAACTAATGGGTGTTGTGTGGAGGGGCCAGACTCAGGGTGCAGAGCGTCGGTGGAGAGGAGTTAGATGCAGTAGCAGGAGTGTTGCCAATCGTGTAACGCAGTCCTGCCTGGAAGCTATGGTCAGACAACTGCTGAGACCGTCTTGGCTACAGTCACAGAACCAGGATCCAGAGATAGAGGGACAAGGAAGGGAGGGATAGGGAGGCTTGAGAGCCTCCCTTGAAAGAAGAAAAGGCAGTGGGCTTGAAGACCACCTACTAGACAAAATTTGTACACCACGCTGACCTCTCAAGTCTGTCCTTTTGTTTATTTTTTTAAAGATTTTCTTGTTTGTTTGTTTGTTTATTTACTTAGTTTTTTGAGACAATTTCTTTTTCTTTTTTAAAGTTTTATTTATTATTATATGTGAGTATACTGCAGCTGTCTTCAGATGCACCAGAAGAGGGCATCAGATATGTCAACCTTTTTACGGAAGGTTGTGAGCCACCATGCGGGTGCTGAGAATTGAACTCAGGACCTTTGGAAAAGCAGTTCAGTGCTCGTACCTGCTGAGCCATCTCTCCAGCCTCGACAATTTCTTTCTGTAACCTTGCCTTCTCTGCCACTCACTCTATAGTCTAGGCTGAACTTGAACTCATAGAGCTCTTCCTGTCTCTGCCTCCCCAGTGTTGGGATTATAGGCATGCACCTCTATGGCCTGGCCTAAGATTCTTTTAAATTGTGTGTAGGTATGTGTACGTACATGTTGCATAGATAATTTTGAAGACCAGAAGAGATGGAGTTCCATGCCTTCATAAGCTGTCTAACATGAAATGTTCAGAACTGAACTTGGGTCCTCTGCGAGATCAGTTATATACTTTTATCTGCTGAGCCATCTCTAGCCCTCATAACTTAAGAATTCTTTTTGTATCCTAGTACCTTGGCGCCCATGGAGGCTGGAAGAGAGTACTGGATCCCCTGGGGTCTGAGGCACAGACATACATGAACCACCTTGTGGGTGCTGAGAATTGAACCTGGGTTCTCTGGAAGAGCAATTAGTGCTCTTTTTTTTAAAGTTTTTTTATTTGTTTGTTTGTTTATATGAGTGCACTGAGACTGTTTACAGACACTCCAGAACAGAGTATCAGATCTCATCACAGATGGTTGTGAGCCACCATGTGGTTGCTGGGAATTGAACTCAGGACCTCTGGAAGAGCAGTCAGTGCTCTTAACAACTGAACCATCTCTCCAGCTGCCATCCCCCTTCCCCCTACTTTTAAAAACAAGGTATTACTATGTAGCCTGGCTATCCTGGAAACTCACTGTGTAGACCAGGATGCCTCTGTTTCTTGAGTACTAGGATAAGAGGTGTGGGCTCCGTACCTAGCTCACATCTGCCTCTGTATGAAGGTGCATTTTACTACTGAGCTGTTTCTCTGGCCCCTAGCGGTCCAGGGACTTGAACTCAGGACCTTGTATATGCTGAACACATCATCAATTAAGCTGTACCTTTAATCTCAACCTTTCACTTTCCCCCTCTATGGTTCCAAAGACCAAACCCCGGGCCTTAGGCATCCTTGTGAGTACTCTCCCACTGATGCCCCCAGGATGCCCCCTCTTGGTGGGGTAGATTCTCCGGCTGAACTGTATACCCCAGGATGCCCCCCTCAGTGGGGTAGACCGTCCGTTTGTTTGGTTAATTTTGCTTGGCCATCAGGTCTCAGGTCAACATGTCCTCCTTGTCTCTCCTTTGTGAACTTCCTACCCCATGCCTCTCTCTCTGCTGGACTTGTCACCCTAGATTAGCAGCACCTTTCTGCCTCTAGAGCCTAGCTCTCTTTTCCATCCGGTATTATCTGGAATACAGTGAGTTCTCAGGAACCGTTGACTGGCAGAATGGTGGCAATTAAGTGAAAAAAAAATTTTTTTTTTCTCCCGAGGCAGAGTTTCTCTGTGCAGCCCAGGTTGTCTGTAGACCAGAGTAGCCTCAAACTCAGAAATCCACCTGCCTCTGCCTCCTGAGTGCTGGAATTAAAGATATGCACCACCACTGTCCTGCTAAATGAAATTTTAAGATACTGAATTTGGTGGTGGAGGGCACATGCCACAGACAACTTTCAGGTGTCCCCTCTGTCCTGCTGTTCTGTGAGGTCTGTGGATTAACTTAGATCATCAGGATTGATGGCAAGTGCTTTTACCTGCTGAGCTGTCTTGCTAGCCCCTGGTGGCACGATCCTCAGGAACAGAGATGGAGCTCCTAGGACGAATGAGGTTGGTTTTAGGTGAAATGAGTTGGGCGTTTAGGTTGGACTTGCAGGTGAAAGTGCAGTAGCCGATTGGAATTAGGGTCCTGGAGCCCCTTGGGGCTCTGTCTTATGAAGAAACTCTTGGCGCAGCAGCAGGGAAGGAGATCTCGGGGGATACACAGAGACGGGCATGGAGACATGGAAAGCCTGGTGTTCTCTGACCCGGGATCCATTTGTTAAAGACTGGGTTTCCTTCTTGTATGTGACGCAGGGGAACGTGGTAGCCCTGGTGCATGACACTGAGGGTACTGAGGATGAGGGGAATGACATCCTGCTGAATGGCCTCTGTCATCAAAGCCACCTGATCCTGCGGGCCGAGGGCCTGGCGACTGGATTCTGCAAGGACGTGCATGGGCAGGTAGGTGCACAGGCTGAACAATGGGCTGCTTTGGGGAGATGGCGGATCGTGGATGTCCAGTTGTGTGCACGCACAGAGACTCCTGGAGCAGAAAATGTTTTTTTCTGGTGGTCTCATATGTGAGTGTTAGGATCCGAGAGTCATTGTAGGAAGACCCCAGACTTAAATAGTATGCAAAGGCAAAGAGAGTTTATCCTGTGGAAATTACCAGCATGCAGGGGTCACCATCAAAATGGGGACCATTAGAGGAACTTGTGGGGTTTTTTTATGCAGGGCTAGGGGAATTTTCCAGAAGGGTTAGGTGACCTCTAATGTGATTGGTAAGGGCAAAGCAGTGATATTAGTACAATTGGCTGCTGTGTCGTTTCATTATTATTTAGTGAGACCTTGAATTTTGGAGACCAGCTCTCTTGTGGCCTTGCTACCTCCACGTAGGTGTCCCAGGAGCTGCCTCCCTAAGTCAGGGCTGTCAGTGGAGTCTTCTGAGGAGTCCAGTATGCTTTCCAGGGAATTGAAAACTTTTATTCCTAAAAAACTTTTGGACCTTTTATGACCAAAGTGGTGATCTGAAAAGGAGACGTTAGGGACTGGAGAGATGGCTCAACGGTTAAGAGTGCTGACTGTTCTTCCAGAGGTCCTGAGTTCAATTCCCAGCAACCACATGGTGGCTCAGAACCATCTGTAATGGGATCTGATGCCCTCTTTTTGTGTGTCTGAAGACAGCGACAGTACTCGTACTCACATATATAAAATAAAAAAAATTAAAAAAAAAAAGAAAAGGAGACTTTTGTCTAGAATGGATTATAGCCATACTGTAATAATAGAATTCCTTTCTTATACTAATTCTTATATTATTTATTCTTATAGTATTTGCATATTCTGTTCAATTCCTTTAAAAAATAAAGACTTGGGGACTCACAAGATGGCTCAGCAGGTAAAGGTGCTTGCTGTGGAGTCAGACAATTTGAGCTGGATTCAGAGTCTACACGATGAAGGGAGCGGAGGACTCCCGCAGTTGCCCTCTGACTTTTTAATGTGTGTTTTGTTTTTCTCTGTTATATATGTATGTATGTATGTATGTATTTATTTATTTATATGAGCACACTATAGCTGTTTTCAGACACACCAGAAGAGGATATCAGATCCTATTACAAATAATAAACCGTCACCATGTGTTTTCTGGGAATTGAACTCAGGACCTCTGGAAGAGCAGCCAGTGCTCTTAACCACTGAGAGACCTTGCTACTGTTTTTCAAGACAGGGCTTCTCTGTGTAGCTCTGGCTGTCATGGAACTTATTCTGTAGACCAGGCTGGCCCTGAACTCCTTCCTCTGCCTCCTGAGTGCTGGGATTAAAAATATGTGCCGTCACCTCCCCGGGGAATATGTTGATATTCAGAATCAGTGTTGCTAACAAAGCCACGCTTAGCGAGGAGACTAACGCATGCACTGGAGAGATGGCAGTCACAAGCCTTTGCTGCTCTTTCAGGAGGCCACCACGTGGTGGCTCGTCCATCTGCAACTCCAGTTCCAGGGCATCTAACATGCCCTCTAGTTTCTGTGGACACCAGGCACTCACATGGTCCACATGCAGAGAAACATACATCCATGCACATAAAATAAAAGTAATATATTTTTTAAAGACTAAAGAGTAGTTGCTGAGCCGGGCTGTGGTGGCGCACGCCTGTAATCCCAGCACTCTGGGAGGGCAGAGGCAGGCGGATTTCTGAGTTCGAGGCCAGCCTGGTCTACAGAGTGAGTTCCAGGACAGCCAGGGCTACACAGGGCTACACCCTGTCTGGAAAAAACCAAAGTAGCTGCTGATCTCTGTATAGCTTAGTGTTAAAGCAAGTGAGTAGCCAGTACAGCGCCCCAGGTTCAAACCCAGTGCTCAAGGATAAAGCTAAATAGGAAGGAGGGAGGGAAGCGGTGGACTTTGTCGACCTTTTTCCTTTGAGAAGCAAGCAATATGGCTGCCGAAACAGAGAGGCAAGCCTTGATGACATTTACTGTAGAAGGTCTCATTACCATACGGCACGTTTGCCTGAGCTATCGTGGAAGCTTCTGCGGAAGGTGACCAGGAGACCCAGTTGGATTCACTGTGGAGCAGGTCCTTGGTGGCTGCCTCTTCCTTAATCCTTCTCTCTCTCCCACAGCTGAGCATCCTCTGGAGGAGGCCGCGGCCCACAGCCCAGCGGGCTCGAAGTCTTACTTACCAATACAAGATACAGGATAAGAACGTGTCCTTTTTTGCCAAAGGACTGTCTCCTGCTGTTCTGTGACCTGATTTGGGACAACTAAAGTGACTTTGGACAGTTTTGGGTGTGGAGGATACAGCATGCGGGCAGAATGGTCCTTCAGACCTTGGGCACACTCTTCAGGCTTGAGTGCAGCTCCGCTGTGACCAGGGAGGATGGTGCTGAGACGGTGTGCCCACATCGCCCTCCCCAGGGCTCTGCTCGGAAACGGAAATGCAGAGAGGTGGTGAACCCCAGCAGAGCGGTCCTTGGGGCGGTCCTTTGGGGCGTCCCATGGGACTTCGGCCTCACCTGCCTGTTTTGGAGGCTGTGCCATTAAGAGCCACTGTAGGGAGGAGGAGGCAGTCAGGAAGTTGTCCTGAATGCAGCCACCCTGGCTGACAGCAGGGACAGCGATGACTGGAATAAAGAAGGTTCCCACAGCAGGCTTCCTGGAGGCTGTCGTTTTTGTGTCTCACTTCCCTTCCACAAAGGGGCTTTTCCTTGAAGTCCAGTGAGGCGATGGGCTTGGAAAGGAGGTGAGGACAGTCGAGGCTTAGAGCAGGCTGAGGACCATTGAGCTGGAGCTGGAGTCCAAAGTCATACCTGCCGGCCTGCGTGGCCTGCGGGGCCTGCGTTCATGGAGACCGCGGCAGGTCCCCGCCCCTCACACACTGAAGGTGTAAACCTGCAGCCTGGCTATATGCCGGAGTCCTAACCATCGAGAGCATGGCATTGGCACCCTGAGTGAGGAAGGCACAGGGGAGAAGAATAAGGAAGTGTCTTTGCTGCCTGGTTAGAAGGGCCTTGGTGAGTTACTGGTATGCACTTCTGAAGACAGTGGAGGCAAGAGGAGGGAGGCCTCGGAACCAGTATTTCAATGTTTTGGTGCGTGTGCGTGTGCGTGTGCGTGTGCGTGTGCGTGTGCGTGTGCGTGTGCGTGTGCGTGTGCGTGTGTGTGTGTGTGTGTGTATGTGTGTGAGTGAGTGTTGGAAGGCAATTTTAGACAAGGTCTCTTCTATGTAGCCCTTGCTGGCCTGGAACTCGCTATGGAGACTAGGTTGGCCTCAAGCTCACAGAGATTCCCCTGCCTCTGCCTCCAGAATACTGGGATTAAAGGTTATAGTAGCACATCTAGATAAGAGAAAGGAATCTTTATCCCAGCATCCTGAGATGACCACTGGTCACACTAGCTCCTTAGTAAAGGTCACCTCAGAGGCAATACAAGGAGTATTCTCTTAAAATTAGTGTGTTGTTTTTACATGTAAATGAATCTACTAATAAAACTAAAAATTTTATAGACTGTGTGTGTGTTCCTGTGTTGAACTCACAGCTTCGCACACGTTAGACAAGTGCTCTGTGACTAAATCATGGCCATAGTCTTTATATAATTATTAATTTAAAAACTAGTTCAAAATAACATTGAAAGGTGAAAGTAGTATACCTCTTCACCTTTTGTTTTGTTTTGTTTTTTCCTCGAGACAGGGTTTCTCTGTGTAGCCCTGGCTGCCCTGAAATTCACTCTGTAGACCAGGCTGGCCTCAAACTCAGAAATCCGCCTGCCTCTGCCTCCCAAGTGCTGGGATTACAGGCGTGCGCCACCACCGTCCGGCTCCTCTTCACCCTCTTTTCCCTTGCCCTGTGTGTTAGACGTGAGTGTTTTCATAAAGCTGGTGTGGGCTATATACCTTTAACCCCAAGGCAGAATGAGATAGAGATTATGAGTTTGAGGCCAACCTGGTCTACACAATAAGTTCTAGGCCAACCAGGGCTACAGAGTGTCTCAAAACAGAAACAGTTATTACATTTACTTACATTTACTTCGTGTGTGTGTGTGTGTGTGTGTGTGTGTGTGTGTGTATTGTGTGTGTATTGTGTGTATGGTGTATATATGTGTATATATGTGTATGTGTGTGCATGTATATGTGTGTGCATATGTGTATGTGTGTTTGTGTATATGTGTGTATATATGTATGTGTATATACATGTGTATGTGTGTATGTGTGTGTGTGTGTGTGTGTGTGTGTGTCACACATGGGGTGGTGGACAGGGAACATTGTCAGGAGTCAGTTTTCTCCTTCCATCTTGTGGGTTTCACCGATCCAGACTTAGTTGCTGAGCTTGGCAGCAAGCACCTGGTGAGCTGCCTCTGTGGCCTCCTCTGTGTTCTCACTGGCCTGCTTGTTGTGGTTCCTGCTGTCTGTAGTCCCTCTTCTGTTGCCGTGGTGAAGAGACACTATGACCAAGGCAACTCTTGGTTTGTTTTTTTTGTTGTTGTTGTTGTTGTTTTTGTTGTTTTTTTTTTCTGAGACAGGGTTTCTCTGGATGTCCTGGAACTCACTCTGTAGACCAGGCTGGTCTCAAATTCAGAAATCTGCCTGCCTCTGCCTCCCAGAGTGCTGGGATTACAGGTGTGCACCACCACTGCCCAGCTGACCAAGGCAATTCTTATAAAAGAACGTGCTTTCTGGGGGCTTGCTTATAGTTTCACTGGCTTATTCTCTTATCCTGGAGCATGGTGGCATGCTTGGCTCTGGAGCTGAGAGCTAAATCTTAATCCACGGGCAAAGTGGTGTGTGTGTGTGTGTGCATGTGTGTGGGTGGGTGTGTGCATGTGCATGTGTGTTCAAGGGGTGAGTAGAAGGGAGAGGGATATAGGGAGGTAGGGTGGGAAAGGGAGGAACCCCAAAGCTTTGAAACCTCAAAGCTCACCCCCAGTGACACTTCTTTCAATAAGGCCACGCCCCCTAATCCTTCTAATCCTTTCAAACAGTTCTACTCTCTGGTGACCAAGCAATCAAATACTTGGGCCTGTGGGGCCATTCTTATTCAAACCACCACAGGTGAGGAAAAGCAGGGCTGGACAGCTTTCCCTACCAGCCAGATACTTGTGCCTCAGAAGTATGTCACCAAAGCTCCTCACCACAGCACACAAAGGCCGTGCTCTCAACAAGACTCCATCATCACCCTGACTGCTGGAGAAGCTCAGTGGTGTGGTCGGCTTGTCTCAAGTGGAAGTGGCGTATTGTAGCAAGCATGTGGACAGACGCCCCTGCAATAATCAGCATCCCTTGAAGATACTCCATTTTTCAGGGAATATGTGCAAGGTCCTGGCAGCTAAAGAGAAAGCTGCTTTGGTTTACACACAGGATCTTATTCTGTAGCCCAGGCTGGCCTTAAATTCATAACAGCGCTCTTATCCCAGCCTCTTGAATCAAGCTTGGGATTATAGACAATTTTTACTTATTTCTTTTGGTTTTGAGACAGTTTCTTTCCATGGAGTCATGGATGGCTTTGATTTCACCATATCGTCCATGGTCTCAAAATCTCAATCCTGTGTCCAGTCTCTTGAACGCCAGACTAACAGGCTCACGTCACTCAGCTCTCATCCCATTCATTTGCTTGCTTATTTATTGTCAGAGTCTTAGGATGTCGCCTCTGCTTGTCTGGGATTCTCTATTTAGACCAGACTGGTCTCAAACTCACAGAGGTCCACCTGCCTCTGTCTCCCAGTTGTTGGGATGAAAGTTGTGTGCATATCCAGCTATGTGATTTAATGTAAGCGCCTAGTGCTAGCAGAGGCAGAAGAGGGGCTTGAGTTCCCTGTAGCTGGAGTTGCAGATGGTTATAAGCCATGGACAAACCTGGGTTCTGTGCAAGAGCAGCGAGTGCTCTTAACCACTGAGCCGCCTCTGTAGCTTATTTTATTATTTTAAAATAGCTTATTTCAAGTTGGGCATGGTGGTGCAAGCCTTTGGGAGGCAGAGGTAGGCAGATCTGTTAGGTTTGGACTGATCTAGTGAGCTTTAGGCCAGCCTAAGCCATACAGTGAAACCCTGCGTCAGAAAACCAAAACATATATTGTAATCTCAAATAAATAAAAACTCAAAAGATTTTCTTTTATCTCATAATTGTCCGTAGGCACGTGTGTTATGTGCAGGTGTCTGCTAAAGCCAGGAAAGGGTGTTTAAGTCATCCCTTGGCAGGGGTTATAGTCAGACGGGAGCAGTCTGAGGTGGATGCTCTAAACGAAACTCAGGTCTCCTGTAAGAGCAACATGAGCTCTTAACTGGTGAGGCATCTTGTAGGCCCTGATTCCATCTCTCTGAAATGTCCAGAAAGATAGGATCTATAGAGACAGACAATGGATTAGTCATATTTGGGGTCTGGGAGTAGGAAATGGGAGTTCATTTAACCTCTCTAGACCTTACTTCCCTCATTTAAAAAGTTCCTTTTTGGGCTGGAGAGATGGCTCAGTGGTTAAGAGCACTGACTGCTCTTCAGAGGTCCTGAGTTCAAATCCCAGCAACTACATGGTGGCTCACAACCATCCATAATGAGATCTGATGCCATATCCTGGTGTGTCTGAAGATAGCTACAGTGTACTTATATAAGTCCATGTATGTGTGTATACTTTGTGCATGCTTGATGTGTCAGAGGCCAGAAGAGGGTGTTGGATTCCCTGGCACTGGGATGTGGTGATGGTTATGAGCCACCATGTGGATGCTAGGAAATGACCCTGGGTCCTCTGGAAGAGCAGTATTTTTAGTTGTTTATTTGTGCAGTTCTGGTGATTGAACCTAGGCCCTCACAGTGCTAGGCAGCATTCTACCAAGGAGCTATAGCCCTAGAGAGCTATATAGTCTGAATGGCCTTGAATTTACAGTGATCCTCCTGCCTCTACTGACTGACTGCTGGGATCACAGACTGGAAATTATTGTATTGTATCCTTGCTGTGCGTCAGATGGTGAAATCCTGCTAGAAAATACGGACACCAAATGAACACCAACAATGTGGCACTGAAGGTTTGAATATGTTAAGTGACTGTGACAGTAATTACAGTGACTGCCACTTACCGGAATCGAGGCATTTTATGTGTTCGTGTTCTGATTTAATTTCTTTCAAAAGCCTCAGAGGGCAGTGTTCATCATGTCCTGGGGCTTGGCTTGTAGTCTGAGAATTCCTGAGGTTAAATAGATTCTCAGCCGCAGAGCTGTAGCTTATATTGGAAATGGAATTGAAACCAAACAGCCATTTTTGCTTAATCATGTTGCCAACTGCAATCATATTTTTTTCTTTTTAAAAGGCAGAGTCTCATGATATAGCCCTTGTAGAACTCACTATGTAAACCAGGCTGGCCTTTGCCTTCTAAGTACTAGAATCTTTTGCATCCTCATGTCTATCTAGCTCACGTTCTCTTCAGAGCCAAGATTCTCAACCTTCCTACTGCTGTGACTCTTTGATACACTTTCTTATGTTGTGGTGATCTCCAACCATGAAATTATTTCCTTGCTATTTCATAATTGTAATTTTGTTACTGTTATGAATCATAATGTAAATATCCAATATGCAACTTCCAAAGGGGTCACAACCCACAGGTTGAGAGGAGAACCACTGCTTTAGAGGTAGATATCTGCATTTGTTAGATAGACTTATTCTCTAACTTTGAAGATTGTTCTGAGATTGTTAATTGAGATCAAATGTAACACTAGGCACAGGAGAGAAATGTAACTACTGGGATTGTTAAATTTTTGATGATTTCTTGTTACATTTAGTAACTGTTGGCTTTTTGTTTGTTTTTTGAGACTAGGCTTCTTTGTATAGCCCTGGCCATCCTGGAACTTGCTCTGTAGACCATGCTGGCCTTGAACTCAGAGACCTAAATGTTGGGATTAAAGGCATGTACCACCACAACCCAACTTCCATTTAGCTTTTAAAAACTTGGATTTGTTTCTCCTGGAGACCAACCTGAAGTCAGGTTGAACTTTGGCTGAACTGTTATATGCACTAACTATAATCAGATTAGCTGGAGTTGATTGGAAATGCATAAGCAATAAAATGGATCGCCAAGCATAATGATTCATGCCTAAATTCCCACTCACAGGAGGCAGAGGCAAGCTAGATGCCAGTTCAAGGTTAACCAGGGTTCAATCAGTCTCAACCAACCAACCAACCAACCAATCATCAGCAACTAACCAAGCAACCAAACAAACAGATAAGCAAACAAGACAAATTCAAGTTTTTAAAAAACAGCTATTAATCTTCCGAATGTCTCTATAGATCCAATTTCAGATAAATGGAGCCAGGGGCTGGGAGATGGCGCAGCAGTGAAGAGCTTGGATTGCTCTGTAGAGAACTTGAGTTTCATCTATAGCTCTCATACCTGGCTGTTCATAACTGACTAACTCCAGCTCCAGGGATGAGACAGACATTCTCTTCAGACCTCAGCAGGCGCATGTATTCATAGCCTTCTATAGACACACATGCAAGCAGATAATTAAACACTTAAGGAAAAAAAATTTCAATATTTTTTATGCTTTGAAATTGTAATACTTTTTTTGGGGGGGGGTGCTTTTGGCTTTTGGTCAGAGGCTAGCCTGAAGCTCCCTATGTAGACTAGGCTGGCCTCCTGTTGTGCTCATTTCGTGAGCCCTAAAAGACCATCAAGGAGCAGATTCTGATGCAATCTCATTAAGGTCTTTATTCAGGCTTGAGCTTGGGTCACACCATCGTCATTGTCCTTGTCACTGATACAGCAGGACAGGAGAGTGAAACCCGAGCCCAGTGTCAAGCAAGCATTTATGAGGCAAGTAAACAAGCAAGGGGGTATCCAGCTTGGCACACATCTGGTTGCAGAGTGGAGGCTGTTATAGAATTTGTTGCCCTTTAAAATGATTGACTGGTGCTGGGAGCCAAACCTTAAACTTTCATAAGTATATATTTTAGGTGCAACTGTAACTTCTGCTTTCCTGCTGATTGGTGGTTGTTAGGGAGTGACCTGGGGACCAGTGCTAGGTGCAGGCTTGGTGGTTAGCAAGTTCAACTTTAGGTCAGTTTCTCAAAGATGGAGTTGGTCTGGTCTCTCCACCTCAGAGATCTGCCTGCCTCTGCCTTTGAAGTTCTGGGATTAAACTACATATGGCTAAAATAAGATCTTTAAAAATAACAAAAGGAGCTAGAGAGGTGGCTTAGTGGAAGCAGCAAGTGCTCTTAAAATATAATTGTGTGTGTGTGTGTGTGTGTGTGTGTGTGTGTGCTCTGTCAGCATATGGGGAGACATAGTTCACTCCCTTCCACACTGATGCTCCTTTCCCCTCATTCCTCAGAAAGTCTTAATGCAGAATCTCTTGCCTGTGTCTGTCCTCAGGCTGTGGGCTCTGTGGCTGCCCTGCCTGCCTGTGTGACTAATAGACCCAACCTTGACGTCTCAGGCAGTCTTAGGAAAAACCACTTTCCACCCCAGTGCTACGTAACAGACCCAAGGCCTAGGACAGGAGTCAGCAGCTGTGCAGAAAAACTACTTTGTATCTCTTGATAGATTCCTTGTCTGGGACTGCCTGGTGTAATTGTGAGTCCCAGGCTAGCCATGGCAACATACCTCAAAAGGTTGGGTGGGGAAAGGGCAGGGTGTGGTAGTGACAGCAGTTTCCTCTCTGGAAAGTAGACAGTCCTGCTGGCCCAGGGTTCAGGGGTGGCAGGGGATGTAGAGAGCTTGTCCACCAGTCAGGGGGTTGGAAACAAAAATACTTGGTGTTGAACAAAGACACATGGACAGAGTGAAAATAACTCGGCAAGGCAATTTCTTTTCACAAAAAGAGGATGGGCTGGCGAGTGTACCAGGGCAGGAAGTGTGCTTGGTTTTTATTCGAATGCAGGTGGTGACTGTCTTTTCCCCATTGGCTGAAGTCCAACCCCAGAGTCTTTTGAGGTTAACTACTTTTAAAAGACTACGTGTAAAGGAAATTAAGAAAAGGGGAAAGGGTTCTCTGTTCCTGGCTATCACATTCAAGAACTTGTGTGTGTGTGTGTGTGTGTGTGTCTGTATTGTGAAAATAAAAGTTTTACCAGATGGAGAGGATTAAAAGATTTTAATTCTCTACGTAAAAGTTTCACAAGGTGGGGAGATTTATGGAATATTAGTCCTTGGAGGGCAAGACTGCCTTTGATAAAAATGAAAACAAGCGGAAAAGCATTTCTCACAGTTGAGGCCTGGGACTTGGGTTTCCAGAACTGCAAGGGACCAGCCCTGAAAAGCTAAGCGGTTCAGTCAGAGAGCATTCACACACCAGATGACTTGGGCTCAACTGAGCACACAAAGCAAAACAGAAGACAGAGACCGGCGAGAGCTGGAGAAACCAGGGACAGAGAGGGAGATCCCCACCCCAGGCCTCCGAGAGGGCAGCGTGGTGCTTGAAAGGATAAGGCTCAGAGGAGGTGATCTGAGGATGAGGGGGAGAAAAGCTTCCCTGCCCTGCTTTCTACTGATGGTTATCATTTCTGGGGGGAAAAAAGAAGAAAAGAAAAAAGAAGAAAAGAAAAAAAGAGAGAGAAAAATCTTTTATTCAATTTTTAAGACTAGGTAGCCTTTGAATTCTATAGCCCTGGAACTTATGATGAGCTCCCATCGGTTCTGCCCCAGACTCCTGAGTGCTGGGATCACAGGCCTTTGCCATCTGTTCAGGTGTTTCAGCTTGCTTCTCTGTGCTATGATAAAGCCCTAATCAACCTGGAGGTGAGGTGGGGTCAGAGAGACGGCTCCGTGGTAAAAGACACTCATTGCTCTATCAGAGGATAGGAGTTCTTTCCAGCAACTTCACGGTGGCTCACAAGTGTCTGTAACTCCAGTGTTAGAGGGAGTCGAAGCCCTCCTAAGGGAACCAGGAACATATATGGTACAAAGGCATACCAGCAGGGGAAACACTCATACACAGAAAACGATAAATACCTCTTTTTAAAAAAAATCAACTCGGGGAACAAAGAGTTTGCATTTCCATGTCCTTCTCCAAGAATCAGAGCAGGTACACCAGGTAAAAACATTAAAATTTATTACAGGGATTTGAGCTCAAGGCCTTGATGCTAGGCAAGTGTCCCACCAGTGGGTCCTCATCTTTGTGGGGACTGGACTTGTGTGCCACACTGGCCTCAATTTAGGAACCTTGGACTTCTGTTCCTCCTGCCTGTCTGTCCTAAGGGCTGACACAGGTGTGAGCCACCACTGCCAGGTTACTAGGTGCTAAGGCTCAAACCCAAGGCCTTGTGTTTGCTGGGCACGGAGTATATCAACTGAGCCACATCCCTGCTGGAAACATGCTTTATAGAATAACCGTCATCTTATTCCAAAGGCTGAAGCGGCCACCTCATCTGCTTTGGTTTTCTCTTCCCCCACCACTGGTGCCCTTGAGGGCAGGAACGGGGTCTGTTAGGTATGCCTTGAGAGTGAGCAACGGTGAATCAGGAGAAGCATGTTTAAGGTAGCAAGATGGGGGTAGGTGGCGACTCTGCCCTGCCACACTCAGAGGGCCAAGAGCTGGGTGTTGGGGGTGTGGTCACGATCTGTCCATCGGTGGGCCTAAGGACAAATGGAAGCAATGCAGCCAGGGCTGGGGCTGCTGCTGGTGCCTGGGACCTGCCTCACTTTCCCCTTCTGTGAGTCTCCTCTATTTTCAAGGCCAAATGAGGGGACACACAGCATATGCTTGACTCAGCACTTACCAGGGCAATCACTCAGCATAATCTGTTACACGTGCAAGTCCAATGGTGGCAGGTCAGAAGGTGGAAGAATCGCGAACACCCGTAATTCCTCCACGCAGGAATAAACACTGAGTATATACCTTCCATTTTACCCCATGCGTTGTATTTTTAACAAAAATGGAATTATACTCCGGCTTGGTTTTGAATTAGCTTTCATTGTCAGTAAGTGCTCATTAAACATTCTTGGTGTAGGAGGCTCCTGTACTTAATTCATCAGCTGCATACATTTGCTGTGGATCAAACCCAGGGCCCCCGAGAGAGTCCCAGGCAAGTGTTCTACCACTGAGCTACACACCCAGCCCCGTTTCTAATCCTTTGGCATTATAAAGCTTGGAACATGAGCTCTTGTAGACGTTCTTGATCACTTTCTGGGGGACCGTGCTGCTGTCAAAACTCCGAAGTGTTGCTAGCCACCTTTTTCCAGTCCACAGCCAGCTCCAGTACTTCCTCCCGCAGTTGTGTGGCAGGGCACCACCAGGGGGCGAACCCGAGCCGCCGGCACTGCCGGACTACGCATGCGCACGCCGCTGGGAGCACGTGTGGAGGGCGGCGGAGCGGGAGGGGAAAGGTAGGAGTTGAGAGGTGAAGGGGCGGGGAGCTGCGCGGGCGCCGGGCAGCCGGGTGGGAGAAGGCGGGCTCCAAACACTGGACCGCGGGCCAGGAGCGCGCAGGCCGCTCTCCGCCGCTCGGTCGCCGCCGCCCGGGAGCTGCGGCGCCGCCACAGGTACCTCAGCGCGCGTCGGCTCGGTGCGGCAGGGCCCCGGCGCCGGCCTCGCGCCGCTCGTGCCCGGGAGTTCCGGGATGCGGGCGAGCCCGGGCAGGGGCGCGCGGGCGTGGGCGCTGTCCAGCAGCCCGAGGGCGGCTCCGGAGACCGCAGTCTGGAGCAGGGGCCGGACCGCTGCGCGTCCCCTTCCCGACCGCGCCCCCCGCCCGGGCCTGGGTCGCGATGGGTTCAGGCTCGGTGAGCTCCGGCAGCCTAGCCGCTGGAACCTGCTTTGGGGTTGCCTGGGGTTCCCAGGGTGACTCAGTCCTGCCTCTTTCCGAAGATCCGATAGCCAGGCAGCAAGTAGACTCTCTCTGCTGGGCGTGCTCGGTTTCTGGTTTTATGTGTTGCTTAAACCTAAACTTTGCTCGTGTTTATTTTACTTCCAGGCGGTTTTGTTGCATCAGGCTTATAATGTGATAGTGCAAGCTGCAGGGAGCCCCGGGTCCACACTGCATCACCGAAAGTTGTGCAGATGGAGGGCAGTGAGCCACAGGCGGCGGCGGGTGAGGGGTGGGAGTGGGGTTCTGGCAGTAGTCTACCACTGGGCAACACCTGTGGCTTTTTATTTTGAGTTGGGCTTCGTTGCGCAGAAGGACCACAGTTTCATCCTCCTGCCTCAGTTTCCTGAATATGTGGGATAACAGATGTGTCTGCTCCTGCTCCTGCGCAGCACTCATTCTTTGGTCAGAGCTGGTTTTCACTTTCTTAAAACTCCTTTGTTGTTGAATACTCTCTCTCTCTCTCTCTCTTGTTACTGTGGTGGGGGTCAGGGGAGGGGGAGAGACAGTACCTCTCCAGATGTTTCCATGTGCTTTATAAGCTCTGGCTTGGGAACCCTAGCACCAGTTTAGATTACTGTCCTGAGGTGGGTCCAAAAACTTTATTCTTAGTTTGTGGCTAGAACACAGAACCATAAAAACCGTGATTTGCCCGAGGTCATATATAAGCTGCCTAACTGCCCAGTTGGGACAGGAACTGTGCCTGCCGTACGGTTATATTTGTTGATGTGGCTGGTTAGGGTTGCCATAGTTCAGGATCAGTTCAGACCGTCATCTCAGGGAGCCTAGAATTCATGTGCTGTCTGCTTACTCTGACAGTCAGCATCCATTTGTTGGCTGCGAGAAGTACTGTGTATGTGGTTTTCGTTATCTCTCCCACTGAACCAGTGTCCAGGGTCGTCCAGCTCGTATACGGAGAGTCAGACCTTCAAACCATGTCTTCCAGATTTTGTCATATGAGCTGCTGACTTACTACTGTCCTGAGTTGGCTAAGGAAACAAGATCTAAATGACTTTAGCCACCTAAAGTGATACTTGTGGGTAATATTTAATGGAATTTGTCAAGGCTCGGCTGTTGGGCTCCAGTGTTAGCTTATCTGAAGTTCCATAATGGACAGGCAAGACAGGCGACAGTGGTAACTCCTTTGTGGGTGAATCTCAGGCAAGTTTTCCCAGTGGCCGGTCAGGGGCTGCGCCTGTGTGCAAACTTGTGTGTGGCGGACAACAGTTCGTGCCTTCCTGCAGATGTGCCTGCTGGCTTCATAGTCTCTCTATTGTTCTGTTGACAAATGGGAGGTGGTTGAGGAGGTGGTATGGTAGAGGAAGCGCCTGTGTCACGGAGCTGAATCCAAGATGGCGTGTCTCATCCCTCTTCCCCACTCGGCTTGCTAGACTTTTCTAATTTTTATTTTAATTGGTAGAAAATAATACATAACATAAAATTTACAGTTTTAATGATTAACTAGAGCACTCAGGGATATTAAATATACTCACAGTGTTGTCTAGCTGCCATTATTACCCATTTCCAGAACTTCTCAATTATTGCAGGCAGAAACCGTCCCCATTAGACGTCCATATTTCCCATGTCACCTACTGCAGGCAACCTCTGTCATACTTTGTTTCCGAGAGTGAGCTTGCTTGTGATAATCCTCTCGTCTGAGGGGAGCTGTCACTATATTTTGTAGATTATCTTACTTTATTTTGTTTGATGTGTATGAGTGTTTTGATTGCATGCTTGTATGTGTGCCATATGTATACGGTGCCCTCAGAGGTCAGAAGAGGGTGTCAGATCCCTGAGAACTGAAATTAGGGATGTTTTCCCTATTTCCATATGTGTGTGCTGGAAACCAAACCCTGATGGTCTGCAAGAACAAGTGCCTTTAACTGCGGAGCCTTCTCTCCAGCCTGTGTCTTTCTTTTGTGTCTGGTTCCTTTCACCTTGTTTTGAAGGATCATTCATGTTATTGTTTATTACATTATTTTGTTTGTATAGCCACTTTTTTTTTTTTTTTTTGGTTTTTTGGATTTGGTTTTTTGGAGACAGGGTTTCTCTGTGTAGCCCTGGCTGTCCTGGAACTCACTGTGTAGACCAGGCTGGCCTCGAACGCAGAAATCTGCCTGCCTCTGCCTCCCAGAGTGCTGGGATTACAGGCATGCATCACCATTGCCCAGCTAGCCAGGTTTTTTTCAAGGGTTTCTATTTATAGCCAGGGCTGACCTGGAACTCAGAGATCTACCTGCCTCTGCTTCCCGAGTGCTGGGATTAAGGATGCTGCTCTATATCTACACATTTTAAAAGAAATCTATCTTTCAGTGAAGATTGGAGCTGTTTCTACCGTTTGGCGATTAGGAATGGTGATGTCAGGAACAGGAGTATACAGTTAGTCCTAGTAAAAAGGCTGATGACCAGGACCAGGAGGAGCACAGTGCACAGATAGATCTTTGAATTCTTACTTTTAGTTCAGTGCATATTTTTTGCATGCTATTTGGATATACAGTTGTCTATCAGTATCTATAGGAGATTGGCTACAGGATCCCCTTTAGACACTAAAATGTGTGAGTTTTATGTACATGGGTGTATTCCCTGTTTGTATGTTTGTGCACCACATACATGCAGTGCCTGAGGAGGCAGAGGGGCTGCTGCATCTTTAGGAACTAGAGTCACAGGTGGTTGTGAACCGTCGTGTGGGTGCTGGAGACACACCGGGGTCCTCTGGAAGAGCAGCCAGCGCCCTCAACTGCTGAGTCACCTCTCCACCCCCTGGGCTTATTTATACTGTTTTTAATTACATGTAGGTGTTTGTCTGTATGTGGGTATGTTCTCGTAGTACAGAGGCTCAAGGAGGCGAGACGCTAGAGCTGGAGCTATAGGTCGGTGTTTGTAAGCTGTCTGATGTAGCGTGGGGACTCAGCAGTACGCACTCTCAGCTACTGGCACAGCTCTGCAGCCCTCTGTGTGGCTTGGAACTGTGCTGATTTCTCTTGTTGGGTCATAAGAGTTCTTTATATATTCTAGATGTTAATCCTCTGCTAGATAAATGAATTACAGATATTCCCCCCCCCCCCCTTTTTTTCCCCTGGCTGTCCTGTGTTCTTGAAAGGGACCTGAGTTTGATTCCAACACTCACAATTAGAAAAAAATTTTTTTTGTTTTGTTTAGTTTTTCAATACAGTGTTTCTCTGTATAGCCTGGCTAGCCTGGCTGTCCTGGCACTCACTCTGTAGACCAGGCTGGCCTTTTTTTTTTTTTTTTTTGGTTTTTTTGGCTTTTGGTTTTTTGGATTTGGTTTTTTCAAGACAGGGTTTCTTAGAAATCCACCTGCCTCTGCTTCTGTCTCTGCCTCCCAGAGTGCTGGCACCACAGGTGTACGCCACCACCGCCCGGCCAGGCTGGTCTTGAACTCAGGGATCTGCATGTCTGTGCCTTCTGAGTAGGATTAAAGGCATGTGCCATCATACTTGACTCAAAAAACCCAAAATTGTAAAAAAAAAAAAAAAAAGAAAGAAAGAAAGAAATGAAAAGAAGAGGCTAGACTAGAAGAGGCTCAGAGAGTAAAAGCACTTGTCCACAAATCTGGTGGCCTGAGTTTGACTCCAGACTCCACCTCAAAGTAAAGCAAGAGAACTGACTCCGTAGAGCTGCCCTCTGCCCTCCACATGTGTGCTATGGAGTCTTCTCCTACGGATGTTACTGGAAAGGGCCACTGTACTCTGCAGCGGCGGTGCTGAGAGCTCTGAGGACTCCAGCCCCGAGAAAGGGACGCCAGGCGAGCTGCTGCTCTGTGTCTTCCAAGTCACTCTCCACTCGGAGACAGCTCTTTGTGGTTAGAACGGACCGTTCCTTCCACACACCATTTGTAGTAAGGAATCTTGAAGTGGTAATGACAAGGACTCATCACATCTTCCATTTTGGGATTCGGTTATATAAGTTGTCTAGAGTCCTGGTGTCTTCTATCAGAGCTTGTTACCATCAGGAAGTCAGGCTAGAGGACCTCAGCTAGTGGGCTTGATTATGTTGCTATGTGTGTGGGGTTGGGGGTGGCCTTGCTTCTGCTAGCATGAGCTGACGCTGAGGCACCATAAGGACCTGGCTGGGTGGTTTTTCTGGCTTTAAAATAGATTCTCTGGGAGCAGGAGAGACCGCTCAGTGCTTAAGAGGACTTGTTGCTCTTGTAGAGGGTCAGAGTTCAGGTCTCAGTGTCCACATCAGGTACTCACAGCTACAATTCCAGGGGCTTGGACACTGCACCTCCTTGGACTTTGCTCCTCGTGCACCTGAATGCATGTCCTCATGCACATATGCAGATGCATACACACACATCTAAGGGGACATCTAAACCATTGGAATAGAGTTTTTCCTCATTAGCAGTGGTAAGTCAGTTCAGTCATCTTACTAATAATTATTGATTTGGTCACAAAGGAATAAAAAATGGACCCTTGTTACTTGATTGAGGAGATGACGTATCTGGCTATGACAACCATCACAATCAATGGATCAATCATAATCAATGGATTAGTTCTTCCTTTAGTGGAGGTGCTGCTGTGCATGGCTCTAGAATGTGGGAAATCATCCTCTTTAGTGTTTGTGCTTCAGAGTCCCTGAAATCCACTTCATTCACTGAGTAAAATAAAAGGAAATTCCTTTCTATTCTCAGTACAGTTAGCTTGGTCTGTTTAAAATTCCTCCACTTTATTTGCCTTGTTTTGAAGCTTCAAGAAGCATTCTTGCACCAGGCGGTGGTGGCTCACACCTGTAATCCCAGCACTCTGGGAGGCAGAGGCAGGCGGATTTCTGAGTTCGAGGCCCACCTGGTCTACAGAGTGAGTTCCAGGACAGCCAGGGCTACACAGAGAAACCCTGTCTCCAAAAAAACCAAATCCAAAAAACCAAAAAAAAAAAAAAAAAGAAAGAAAAAAAAAAGAAGCATTCTTGCCCAAATTGCTGCTTTGCAAAATAACTTAAAAATACAACCCCCCCCCCCCCAAAGATTAATTCTTTGCCCTGATGGACTAGTTTATCTCGGTGGACAAAGCTGCAGTGACTTTCCACCCTAGTCCAAAAGAGGTACCAGGTGCACCCAGGGCGCACAAGGTGCCTCTGCCATGACCTTCTTCTTGAGGATGGCAGGCAGTAAACGGTGCCGACGAGGTCTAAAAGCGCCCAGAGCTGCCAATCAGCTGCAGAGCTCAGGTGGAGGCCGCTGCACCCACAGGAAAGCTTCCTTCATTAGTTTACAACCTTAGCTTTTAAAATGCAGAGATTTATTTACAGAACATAAAATTTCAAAGTTGTAAGAGTGTGCACAGGCAGGGGCTGGAGAGATGGCTCAGCAATTAAGAGCACTGACTGCTCTTCCGAAGGTCCTGAGTTCAAATCCCAGCAACCACATGGTGTTTCACAACCATTTGTAATGACATCTGACACCTTCTGGTGTCTCTGAAGACAGCTACAGTGCACTTAGATATAATAATAAATAAATCTTTTTTTTAAAAAAAAGTGTGCACAGGAAAGTGTTTCTTCTGTCCTGCTCCTGTTACAGATCTTCTCCCTAGTGACGGAATGCCTTTCTCATGTGTCCGTTCAGGGTTATTTTATGCCTATACAGACAAACAGAGTTGTTTTTTTGTGTGTGTTTTTTGTTTTTTTGTTGTTTTTTTTTCGTTTGTTTGTTTTTTGTTTTTTTGAGTTAGGGTTCCTTGGCTGGCCTGGAACTCATTATACCAAGCTGGCCTTGAACTCATAGACATCACCTGCCTCTGTCTTCCAAATGCTAGAATTAAAGGTGTGTACCACCATGGTCTGGCTTCTTTCTATCTTTGAAGTGTGTTCTGGGGCTCAGACTCAGGTCATCAGGCAAGTGCCTTACCCACTGGGCTGTCTTGCTAGACCTGTCTTGTAGATATATATTTAAAATTATCATTAGGTATTTTATATATTTTTGCCTTTATATCTGTTATACACTTGGGGTTCATTTTAGTGTGAACTGTAGTTTGAACTTAATTTTTTCCAGATGTGTATCTATTTGCAGAATACCTGTTGTTGAACAAGCCATCTCTCTCTCAGATGCTTAAAATTTCTCGTCATGTTCTATATGTGGTATACTTGGCCACATGTACTTGTAGATGTGAAAGCATTGATTTATTTTTAAAATTTGCTGATTTGCCCTGTGGGTGCACACTCACATGTGCTGCCATTGCTGAGTGTAGGTCAGAGGACAATTTCTCTCTTCACCAGGTGAAAGCCAACTCAGGTCACCGGCTTAGTGGCAAGCAAGCGCACGGCAGAACCATCGTGCCAGCCCTGGCATGGAGCTCCTAAATGTCAGTTCTCACTGACTTATGTGATTCTTTTATCAACTGTAAAAGATTTCAGTTGATTTTATTGGATTTTCTAGGATGTAGCAGCATCTGCAATAATAAAAATGCAAACAAAACAAAACATACGCCCTTTCCTTTTCAGTTACAGGATGGGCTAATTTTGTCCATTTGGAGTGAGGCAGGTACCTGGGTTAGTAAAACACCTCTGCCTGTGTCTGTGAGGTTTCTTTCCAGTAAGGATCAACTAGGGGCTGGCTGGGGAAGACAGGGCCCCAGCTGAATCCAAAGCGGAAAAGGAGAAAGCCTGCTACGTCAGGCATCTTCTTCTTTCTCTCTGCTTCTTGGTCAACATGATGAAACTACAGTGTTCCTTCCTTCTCTGACATTCCAGACTAAGACCTCTGAAACTGAGCAGAAATAAATGATTCCTTTATGTCCATATTTTGTTACAACCTCATTTCTCTAGAACCCATTTTCACTGTTACTTAAACATAGTTGCTGTGACCCCATGCCTTCTGGGTATGAAGCCTTTGGAACTGATATGCAGGAGCTAGCAATCGTGGTGATGCTTGCCTTTTATCCCAGAATCCCAGAGGCTGGTGGATCTTTGAGTTCAAGGCCAGCCCGTTCTATAGAGTGAGTTCCAGGATAGTGCAAAAAACAAAAACAAAACAAAAAAGAAAAGAAAAGAAAGAAAAGAAAAGAAAAGAAAGAGAAAAAGAAAAAGAAAAAAAGATTTGGAGCTGTGTGCTAGGGAAGTCCTATAGTGCTGTCTACAGAACTTAGCCGGTGATTCTAATAGGAGCACATGCGAAAATACTGATAGAAATATAGATAGTAAGGACTGTGATGGGAGATTTTGGGTAGGCGCAAGGACTCTGTTGAGATTAGACTAGAAGTCGTTTATGCAACATTCTAGCAGAAAATGTCTACATTTTGTCCAGGCCTGGTGCAGGCTTATAGTCCCAGCTCCTGAGGAAGGCTGAGGCAGGAGGATGGCAAGTTCATTACCTGCCTAGGCAACTCACTAAGATTCTGTCTCAAGTCTTTTAAAGAAGTAAAGAGAGGACTTGGAATTGGCTTAGTGGTCTAGTGCCGTGGTGCCTAGGTTCCGTCTTTGTACCAGAAGAAAAAAAGGAATTATTTCTGTTTTGTGTGGTTCTGAGGTTTTTGTGAGACTAAGTTTGAGGATGATAGATTAGTGACAGGAGATGTAACTCAACTTGTTGAACACTTGGCTAGCAAGCTCAGAGTCCTGGATTTGATCCCCAAACTACATAGATTGATTATGGTGGCAAATGCCTGTCATTCCAGGGATCAGGAGGTGAAGACTGGGGGATCAGAAGTTCAGGGTCACCATCAGGTACTTAGCAAGTGTGAGGCTATTGTAGGAAATGCTGTCTCAAAAAAAAAAAAAAAAAGGCAGAGGGAAGGTGGTCCATAGGTGTGTGGTGTGTAGGGGAGGAGAGTGTGGGGTAAGAAGAACAGGATGCATTAGATACATATGTGAAATTTTCAAAGAAAAAGTTAAAAATTTTCCAAGGTAATAAGATTAATTTATCTGGTGAGAGAGTTTCGAGGCACTGCAGAATTCAGCTAGGGTGGTTTATAGTGGCGCGTGGGAGGGTAAGCAGAACAGAAGGGTTTGCAAACCTTGTAGTATACTCAGGGAAAGAACAGGACAGCCTGGCTACTGCAGCAGTTAGGACTGTTAAAGAAGCCAGATAGAATACGTTGCAGCCAAGCAGTAGCAAAGGCACACTGAGAACATCTCAGAAACTGTCCAGATTCCACCGATAGCATCAAGAATGTAAAGATTTTAGCCGGGCGGTGGTGGCGCACGCTGGTAATCCCAGCACTCTGGGAGGCAGAGGCAGATGAATTTCTGAGTTCGAGGCCATCCTGGTCTACAGAGTGAGTTCCAGGACAGCCAGGACCACACAGAGAAAACCCTGTCTCAAAAAACCAAAAAAAAAAAAAAAAAAAAAAAAAAAAAAAAGAATGTAAAGGTTGTAGCTCGTTTGAGAGACTGCTTTGAGATGAGAGCACTGGGACGCCCTACTGCACAGGGTTGCCTAGAGTTATTTATTTATTTATTTATTATATGTAAGTACACTGTAGCTATCTTCAGCCGCCATTAGAGGGTGTCAGATCTCTTTATGGATGGTTGTGAGCCACCATGTGGATGCTGGGATTTGAACTCATGACCTTTGAAAGAGCAGTCGGTGCTCTTACCAGCTGAGCCATCTCTCCAGCCCGCCTAGAGTTTTACTTGGGCTCAGTTACAGGTCACTGCAGCCGTGGTTTGAGGGGCCCTAGCAAATGCTTGAGTTGGCAGATTACATGGTGATACCCATGTGATATAGTTTTTCAGAAATGTAGAATATGAGTCATGGGGGTAGTGGAGGCTTCCACCTGAATTTTTCTTTTTTTCTTTTCTTTGCTTATTTTGTGGGTTCTTGCCATAGAAATCAGAGGACAGTTTGTGGGAATCAGTTCTCACCTTTCACCATGTGGCTCCCAGGGACTGAACTCTGGTCATCATCTTGGCAGGAAGAGCCTTTATCCATTGAGCCATTGCTCCTTTAATCCCAGTACTTAGAGGCAGAGGCAGGCAGATCTCTGAGTTCCAGGACAGCCAGGGCTGCACAGTGAAACCCTGTCTCAAAACAAACAAACAAACAAATAAACAATCCAAAAGCCCATAAACCCCCAAATAATAACGAAACAGGAAAGCATGAAAGACCAAGGAGCGTGTGTCAGGTCAGGACCCCATGGCTGTCGTTGAGGGTGCAGTGAGTATAGCTGCGAGTGGGGCTAGAGCTGCAGTGGGGACCCCAGGCAGTCAGAGGTGCCAGGAACCCCAAGTACCTCCCCAGGGGAGTCACAGAAGTGAGCAGAGCCAGCCTGAGAGACAAGTCTCTGGGCTGTGGCCAGCCAAACCGTAGAAGCAAGTTGTTCTTAAAGCCAAATCACTTCCTGGTTTGACGCTTCAGGGTTTGCTATGTGGCTCTCCTCTTCTGCACCACAGTTTTTCCCTTTTAGAATATTGGGGCTGGAGAGATGGCTCGGCAGTTAAGAGTACTTACTGGTTTTGCATAGGGTGCAGGTTCGAGTCCCAGCTACTTAGTGACTCATAACCATCCATAGCTCCAATTCTAAGGGATCTGACATAGGGGTTTCAGTATATTTTGAACATGTAATAAAAAGTGTGACCTCATCAAAAAGATGTGCAGCCAGTAGACAGACATTTAAAGCTTTTGTATACAGGGTGTCTGACATAAGCAGATCCCTACTGTTATGGTTGGAAAATGAGCCAGATGCCGTGCAAATTTGGACAGCAAAATTAATAACCATTAGAATTGTGAAGGATGGGGGTTGTAGAGATTTTGCTGCCCTATTTGCCAGTTAGTATATGGTAAAGATGTTTTCGTCAGACTTAGTTTGGCAACTCTAGGTCTCTCAGATTGATGGGCAGTGTTTCCCCAAGAGCATGTGGTTGGGCCTTTCTTAGACTTTTCTGACTCTCACCAGATACAGGTAGGCCCAGTGATTTACCTTCCCCCCCCCCCCCCCCCCCCCCCCCGAGACAGGGTTTCTCTGTGTAGCCCTGGCTGTTCTGGAACTCACTCTGTAGACCAGGCTGGCCTCAAACTCAGAAATCTGCCTGCCTCTGTTTCCCAAATTGCTGGGATTACAGGCATGCGCCTTTTTTTTTTTTTTTTTTTTTTTTTGGTTTTTTGGATTTGGTTTTTTCGAGACAGGATTTCTCTGTATAGCCCTGGCTGTCCTGGAGCTCACTCTGTAGACCAGGCTGGCCTCAAACTTAGAAATCCACCTGCCTCTGCCTCCCAGAGTGCTGGGATTACAGGCGTGCGCCACCACCCCCGCTGTGATTTACCTTTTTGAGAAGCTCTTGGGTGCTGCTGTTGGATTAGGGACCATTCTCTAAAATGTCATTGATACAGGGAAGGAGTAAACGAAGTGTGGACAGCAGATGGCTTGGTGGGTAAGGCACTGGCCTCACAAGCCTGAGGACCCACACAAAGGTGAAAGGGCAGAACTGATTCCAGAGTTGACTTCTGACCTCCTCATTTGATCCATGCTCTGTGTCTGTGTCCGTGTCCATCTCCTGTGCTGATCATGTGATACTCTTGAGTACTCATAAATTTTAAAAATACCCGTCAGGCAGTGGTGGCGCACGCCTTTAATCCCAGCACTTGGGAGGCAGAGGCAGTTGGATTTCTGCATTTGAGGCCAGCCTTGTCTACAGAGTGAGCTCCAGGACAGCCAGGGCTACACAGAGAAACCCTGTCTTGAAAAAACCAAAAAACCAAAAAACAAAAAACCAGGGGAAGGGGATTTTAGGTTGGGACATTTGTCCCAGCTTCACCCGGATGCATGAAGCACTCCCTCTATTAGTTTGTTTATTCAATTTATTGTAGTGTGTGTGTGTGTGTGTGTATATGCATGCATGTGCGTGTGTGCGCACCCCATAGTGCATATGTGGAGGTCAGAGGATAGTTTTTGATAGCTGGCTTTCTCCTTCCACAGAGGGGGAGGGTTCTGAGGATAGAACTCAGTCAAGCTTGTATGCCAGATACTTTTCCCACCCAGCCATCTCACTGTTCCTTACTTTTTACTTTATTCTAAAAAGGTATTGGTGCCTGTCTGCTGCCAGAGCTTCTGGTCGGCTTTGTGTCACTCTGGGAGGTGAGATGCAGGTTTGTGGTGAAAGTCTGGATAATTAGTATCTGATTGTTGCTTGTTTTGGTTCATTTGTTATCCAGAAAGGTCTTTTATTGTTGCTGTTATTTGTTTTTGATTTTTTGTTTCTTCAAGACAGTTTCTCTGTATATTCTTGGCTGCCTTGGAATTTACTCTGTAGACCTTGCTGACTTGAGATCTTCCTCTTGTTTCTGCCTCCTGAGTGCTATGACTAAAGGTGTGCACCATCACAGACCACTAGCTAGCAAGTTTTTAAGCCTTTGTCTCAGTTTGAGACATTGTCTCATATAACCTACCAGACTAGCCTGAAATTGACTAGATAGAGGAGGCTGGTCTTGAACTCCTTATTCTCCTGAGTCCACCTCTAGGTGCTGGTATTATACATCTTTATCCCTGTGTCCCATTTTGGCTTTTTTTGTTTGTTTGTTTTTTGTTTTTTGAGACAGGTTCCCACATAGCCCAGGCTGGCCTTGAACTTAGTGTGTAACTGAGGCTGGCTTTGAACTGAGGCTGGCCCTTGGACTCCTGATCCTCCTCCTACGTTCAAAATGCTGGGATTATAGCTGTGTACCATTTAGCACAGTAAGTTCTTATTGTACCAAGAATTGTTCTAGACACTGGTGTACAGTCATGGACAGGAATTTCTTATAGTCTTGTCAGGGCACAGAGCACTCATAATTACAGTTTAAAATGTCAGAAAGAGAATAGGCTTTGTGAGAACTGGAGGTGTATGCAGTTGTATGGAGACCATGTGGTCAGGTGAGCTGTTCTGGCATAATGACCTGAGACCTGGTAAATGTAAAAGAGCCAGCCTATAAAGAGAAGACAGAGCATTGGAGAGACCAGAATGGGCAAGGCCTTGGTGGAAATGAGGCTGCAGAGGACAGAATCAGGAAGGTTCATGTGGCCTCATAAACCATAGCAGTAGAGAGAAAGAGTAAAAACAGCTGAGCATTCTACAGAAGTAAATTTCTCTAGTACAGGGAGTATAATGAGTGTGGCTACCCTGCCCAGAAGATCAGGGTTCTTATAAGTCGAAAGTAGTGTCCCCCCCCCCCCCCAGTCTCATTCAGTAGCTCTGGATCATTCTGGTCCAGCCTCTTTAAGTACTGGGGTTACAGTCACCAGCCACCATGTTCCACCCCCATTTTGACTGGTCCCATTTCACAGTTGAGTTGCTTTGTGGCTTGTAAAGAGGCAGCATATCATAGTGGAAGCATGTGCAAGAACACACCTGTTTATTACCAAGAAACAAAAGAAAATCAAGAGAGGCCAGGGTCCCACGATGTCCTTCAAGAACCTGCCCCAGTGACTGGAAGACTTTCCATTAGACCCCATCTCTTAAAGGTTACATCACTTCCTAATAGCACTGTCCTCAGACTAAGACATGGGCCTTTGAGACACATTCAAGACCAAATAGTGCTAAAAACAAACAAACAAACAAAAAAAAAACAAATAAGGGCTGGAGAGATGGCTCAGCAGTTAAGAGCACTGACTACTCTTCCAAAGGTCCTGAGTTTAAATCCCAGCAACCGCATGATGGCTCACAATCATTTGTAATGACATCTGATGCCCTTGTATGGGTGTCTGAAGACAGATACAGCGTACTATATAATAAATAAATAGATCTTTTTTTAAAAAAATCAAATAAACAAAAAATTGGTCTCTATTATCTCTAAGTGCCTTCTAGGAAAATTGCAGATATCTGAGTTTGCTGATTGACACTGAATATGGTGAGATGGTGCTGTCTGCAGTTAGGATGCCACTGTTGAGTTATTCTGCTATTCATTGGGTTCTGTAGGGTTCTGCCCAGTATTTTCCGTGCTTGATTTTGCAACATGTAAATTTTACTCAGGGGTGTGTGTGGTTACATAGCTGAAATGATATAGATAGTGAAATAAACGGAATTAAAACTAGGGGAGGGACTCAGGTCAGTTGGTAAAGTACTTGTATAAGAATGGGAACCTGAGGTCTAGCCCCATGTAAAAAAGCTGGGTGTTAGTGCTTGTAATTCTACCACTATGGAGACAGTCAGGTGGATCTTGGGTCTAACCCATCTGGCTCTGTTTTGACCTAGCTAATGGGATGAACCAAGAAAACAGTGTGTGTACCATGCTTCCATTGGTACTTGGTGCAGGATAATCACCTAATAAGCAGCGGCAGCCCGGGCACTGCAGCTCTGTTATTCTGACTTTACTACTGTTACTATGCTGCTGCTGCTGCTGCTGCTCTGTATTAAGTTACTTTGGGGAGAAGATATGGACTCAAGAAACAAAATAAAAATCACTCACTCGCTACCCAGGAATAAGTCCTGTCCATATTTTGAAATTTAAAGTTTTCTTTTCATAAGATTGGGAACATAGGTTTATACAGTTAAACAATCTTCTCTTTCCTCCCTTCCCTTTCTCCTTCCTTTTCTCCCTTTTCTTTTTTCATCTTATGTAGCCCAGGTTGGTCTCAAATTCTGTGTGCAGTTAGAAAGTGACCTAGAGCTCATCTTCCACCACCATCTTCCCAAGTGTAGAGCTATAGGCATGAGCCATCATGCTCAACAACATTTCCTAAAAATTGTGTACACAGGTGTGCGTGTGCATGTGTGTGTGTGTGTGTGTATGCATGCATATGTATGCCTGTGTGAATGTGTGTATACACTTGTTCTTGAGCAAGCACAGGAATGCATGTGAGTGTAAGTCTGAATGAAGGCTAGAGGACATCTCTTTGGATTTAGTTTTCTCTTGCCACCTTGTAGTATCCCAGGATCTAACTCATCATCATCATCATCATCATCATCATCATCGCAAGGACCGTGCAAGTATTCTCCCCTGGCCAGCCCGTAAAACATCATTTTTATAATAATAAGATTATAATGCTTTAAAATGTTTTTGTTATGGAACAGACTTGTCCTTTAACCACACATGTTGTGGCATGCACCCAGTTTTTAAAAGGTCATCATAGAAGAGCCAGTATATACAAGTGATGCAAACCAAATTGTAATTGCGGTTGCTAAAAGAAAGATATATTAGGTGTAAATCTAAAAAATATATATACAGGAATTGTATAAATCCTGTGTGCTAGAAACTACCCAATGCTAAAGAAAGGAAACAAATACCAATGGAGAAGCACTTGGATTTGAAGTCTCAATGTAGTGACTATGTTAGCTCCTCCCAAAATGATGTACAGCTTTAATACAACTTGTACCCAAATCTGAGGCTCAGTGCTTATGAGCACGTACTGCTTTTCCAGGGGACCAGAGCTCAGTTCCTAGCACCAGAGTTAGGTGGCTCTGATGCTGCGAGGCTGCATGGGTAACTACACGTGCATACATGTAACCCCCAACACATACATACACACGTGACTAAAAATAAAACCTAAAAAAAGTCCTGTAAGCCAAGCACAGTGGCATGAGGCCTATAATCACAGCACCTGGAAGGCTGAGGCAGGAGGATTGAGAATTCAAGGCCAATCTGGGCTTCTTAATGAGACCCTATCTTGGAAAAAAAAATGATGAAATTATTTTCATGGATATAAACTGTTGACAAAATTATTCCAAAACATACTAATGTTTGAAGAGGCAAACAAGCTAAAATAGCTAAAAGAATGTGCTTTAAGCAAAGAGAGATAAACAAAGCCAGGAGGATTAAGAGTTCAAGGCCAGTGTGATCTATATGGCAAGACACTGCCTCAGATAAACCAAAACTGGGGCTGTAGCTCAGTGGTAGGATCCTTGCTTGGTATGGCCAAGGTCCTGGGTTCAATCCCAGCATTGCCAAAAATAGACAGGAGAATGTGAAGAACCACTATCCCTTTCAAGATTTGATAGTTGCATCTGGCTTGGTGGAACACGCCTTTAATCCTCACACTTGGAAGGTGAGTTAGAGGCAAACCTGGGCTACCAGCCCCGCAAAGCAATGCAGCAAGATCCTGCCTCAGAAAATGAACAAACAAGCAAAAAACCTGATAGTTGTAGTAATGAAGAGCAGATCACTGGAGAAGCAGAGAAGCCGGTAGGTAGATGTAGTGGAGAAGAGAGTAGATGTTGGAACAGCCAGCTGGTGGGAGGCAGGCAGTACGGCAGATCCTTATGTTGCTCAGGCTGGCCTTGAACTTACCCAAAAAATCTTGCTTCTGCCTCTTGATTTTTTTTCCCCAGAGAGAGGGTTTCTCTGTGTAGCCTTGGCTGGCTTCTGCCTCTTGAAAATAGACTATTGCCCATATATCTGACTGATCTTTTAGCCAGGCTGCCAAGGCAATTCAATGGGAAAGGAGGAAGTCTTCAACAGATGATAAAGTAAATTGCTATCCTCGTGAGGAGTTGGAGGGAGGGAGGGAGGGAGACAGAGAGACAGAGACAGAGAGAAAATGAGTAAGTGAACCTAGATTTAAACTTTACATCTTATCCAAAATGAGCTCGGATAGACCACACAGATTTAATGTAAAACATACACATTTTAGGAGAAAATTACATTATAACCAAGTAGCACCATTTCTAAAAACCAATATACTCCCCCAAATTAAATTCAGTTTTTAAAAAGCATGAAAGAGCAAGGCGGTGGTGGCGCACGCCTGTAATCCCAGCACTCTGGGAGGCAGAGGCAGGCGGATTTCTGAGTTCGAGGCCAGCCTGGTCTACAGAGTGAGTTCCAGGACAGCCAGGGCTACACAGAGAAACCCTGTCTCGAAAAAGCCAAATCCAAAAAACAAACAAACAACAAGCATGAAATAATACTCATTAGTGTACTATTCACAATAGCTGGGGTGGGGAAGAGGCTGGAACTACCTCGGGTCTGTTAACTGCTGAATGGATGAGCAATATGCGACTTCTGCGTTTAGTGATGTATTACTCAACTAAAACTGAATGGACTCGTGATAATTTAATAGCATTGTTCAGCCTTGAAAACCCTGGATGGAAGAAGCCATTCACAAATAGACACTGGATGTTCTCATTGTTTGAAATGTCTAGAACAGGTGAATGTGTGGGGACTGGCAGTGGCTTGGTGGGTGTCAGGAAGGAAGTGCTAAGGGGACAAAGCAGATAGGCACAGGGTTTTCCCTAGGAGTAAGGGGATGTTCAGGGGTTAGATAGTGGTAAAGGCTGGTAATGGGATGAGTTCAGGGGCGTCCTGTCTCTGCGCTCTGCTCACACCCTTACCCTTTCCATAGGGCACTCTGTCTTCTGAGCCCTCAGTGTGACTTGATCTCGGTTGCTCGTCTTAGGGCCTCCTGGGCAGTTCTGTCCTGGGCTAGCACTGTCTTTTTTCTTTACATAAACAACTCTAATTTGGGCTTCTAATAACAGGCTCCTTTAGTTTTGCTTATATATATGGTCTTCCCCAAAGGCACAGGCAGAATTGTTTATGTTTTTTTGTTGTTGTCTTGTTTTGTTTTCAAAACAGGGCTTCTTTGTGTAATCCTAGCCTTTCTGGAACTTGCTCTGTTAGACGAGGCCAGTCTGGTTTCTCTCAGAGAAGTATCTTCTCAGAAATGGAGCTCAGAGATCCATATGCCTCTGCCTCCTGATTAAAGGCTTGTGCCACCATGCCCAGCCTTTTTTTTTTTTTTTTTTTTTTTTTTTTTTTTAAGTTTTTATGTAACATGGTCTACTTAGGCCCCCAGGGCAAGACTGTCTCTTTAAATTCAGGGAGAAGAGCTGTAGATTTTTATCTGAAGCAACCTGTAACTCTGGGGCAATGTAGGAAAAACAGGTTATTGGTTCAGATTGGGAACATTTTGCTTTGGAATAGCTTTGTGTTAACATTTCTGCTGAGTAGTCAAGATGCATGGCCTCTCCTCTCCTTAGGTTCAGGCAGGGGGACTGCCATGAGCTAGAACTCAGGTTTGTCTTCCAGGTGTCTGAGAATTAGCAGTTAGTGTGAATGATGCCAGTGAGACTTGTATTGGCTCCAGAATGGCAGAGAATGTCAGCTTTAGTGTTTATCTCACTAACCTAAGACTGCACTGCAGAGGCAGGTCCCTTTCCTGGGTAGCTGATGTGTGTAGAAGAGAGGCCACAGAAGGAGACAAGGGTTAGAAGTAGAATATCCAGGAGGGTTTGGTCTTGGGAAACATTTAAGGGAGGAGATTGGGGCAGCTAGGTAAGGTAGCCTGTCTCCAGGGAGCCCCCTGCTAGTGCATCCTGACAGGTGTACGTCTCTGTGCTGTTCAAGAAGTTGCTTCCCCAGGGTCTCTGCATGTGCCCCACCGTTGAACAGGTCCTTTGCTGGAGACGTCAGTGACTGTCATGTAAGGGTAAGCCACTTGATAGTGGAGCTCTTGTGAGCACTTTTTTTCTGCTCTCAGCAGCACTCACCTGCTGCCTCCATTCACTCCCAAGTAAAGAGACTTACAGAGACTTACTTCATTTTATCCCTTTAGAGAAGGCTCCTAGACTAGAAACTCAGTGTGTCCTTAAGTAGTGCTTCCGGGACAGGAGAAGGCATGGTGGCCATCCCTTTGATTTGTGAGATAGTTACAGTTTGGCTCCTTTGGCTTCTGATTTCTGGTTGTGGCACTTGAGGTGTTATCCTAATAGCCTGGGTTGTCATCAGGGAGCATAATCAGGCCCAGACACATGTCTGAGCAAGTTCCCAACTGCACAGACCAAGGAAACAGCAATGTGGAACAGACATGAACTTGAACTGTAAACCCACAAGAGAACTATACTAAGAAGAGAATTCTAAATGCTTTGACTTTCTGTAAGAATTTTCTATTTTGATTGGTTTAAAATTTGTAGCAAGCAGCAAATTAACTTTAAGTTAGGATGAGAAAGAGGACTTATTGGAAGGTTGTGGGGTGGCTAATAGACTGGAAAAAAAAGTTGATGAGCCAGTCTTCAGAAAGGACTGAAGCCAAAACAGCCTGGGGATCTGGGGAGCAACAATCTCTGTGGGGTGAATACGAACTGCCAGTAATAGCCAGTTCCTCCTTCGTTGTGTTCAGAAGCTAGTGTCCACAGAGTGAGGCCCAGCTGGTATGGCCTGAGTCAAGGTGGTGGACTTTGACTCTTAGGCAGACCCTGTGGACCTAGTAGGAGCCTGTGAGGTCCAGTGGGCTGCTGTCACTTTAAAAGCAGACAGCTGACAGCAGGCAGGAGCAGTAGGATTTATCTGCTCTTGCTCCTAAGGAGCAACTGTGGAACCAAGAACGGAGACTGCAAGCCAGTGCCACTGCCTTTGAGTAAGTTTAGTTTGATGGCTGTTATTTCAGGGTCCTAAGCTTTTTGGTGTTTTATGTTGAGGACAGATCCTACTGAACAGTCTTTATTAGTAATCTGTTCAGGAATGTGTTTTGGGGGTGTGCATTTCTTTGCCAAGGTTTTTCTAAGGCTTTCTCTCTCTGGCCTGTGCACAGAAGAGGACAGGGAGATGTTCAGAACACCCATTTGGCAGAGCAGCTGAAGGTGCTGTCTGTTGTATAGGCATGCTTGCATATGCCCTTGGGGAGTGGTCTTTTACAAATGCCTAATGTGGGGCTGGGAGGTGTGGGTCATGGGTAGCATTTGCTGAGCACTTGTAAGGCCCTGGGTTTGATACTGAGCGTCTGAAAAAGCAAAATCAAAACTCCTAATATGGAAAACGGTTGAGAATTAAGAACTCTGGGCTAGACGGGAAGCTCCTGGGCTTGTTTGGTTAGACTGAAAGATTCAGTGTCTGGGAGCCACAGAACCCCACAGCCATGTTGTTTGTGACCCAGTGACCTGTGATGCCGGACATTCAACAGCTACTAAAGATCACTTGAGACAGTGGCTCCAAGTTCTTTGTCTCACACTGTTGAAAATTAAAGAGGTGGACTCGGAGTTTGCAAAGTAGAAACAAGCTTTATTAGCAATTATTACAGAAAAGTAAGAAATTGAAGAAATATGAGAAATTAGGAAAAGTGATAGAAACTTCTGAAAGAGGGAAGGGTTTTCAAGAAAGGAAGAAGCCACTGAACTTCATAGTAAAGCTTTACAGGGCTATGAGGAAGACTAGATGAAGGCCAAAAGAACTGCTGTGAGATTGGCTAGTTCTCTGGGGGTGGAGCCACAGTGTCCCCCTGGCCCAACCTGGAGGTAGGTGTGCAGTCACTGTACACGTGCTGCTCTTAGTCGGGAGCCACCGAAGCCCCGCCCTGGCCATCAGCAGCTCTCAGTTACTCAGGCTGAATGACTGCTTCCTGCTAGTCACTTAGCCTGCGTTCCCACCCTCCACCCTCACAGATGTCTTAAGCACTGTTAACTAAGCTGTGACTTCACATTTAGGGGATGGCAGAGTGTTGCTTCTTATCCCAGCCACCAGTTGGAGCTGCAGTCTTTCTTAGTGTTTAGCTCCTTGTCTGTGGGGTGCTCTGAGGTGATCTGGGCAGGGTCTTCTTGTTAGAAGCCATCCTTACTTAAAATGTAGTCTGTTTTTATGATTAGCTACATTAGAAACAAGACATTTGGAAGGATCGTGGTGTTTTACATGTATGTCTCTCTCTCTCTCTCTCTCTCTCTCTCTCTCTCTCTCTCTCTCTCTCTCTCTCTCTCTCTCTCTCTCTCTCTCGAGACAGGATTTCTCTGTATAGCCCTGGCTGTCCTGGAACTTACTCTGTAGACCAGGCTGGCCTCAAACTCAGAAATCCGCCTGCCTCTGCCTCCCAAGTGCTGGGACTAAAGGCGTGCCCCCCCCCACTTGTATTTCTCAATTGCTCCAGGGCTTGGGGTGGAAAGCTGGCCAAGAGCCCCATCTCTTATCTGTCTAGATTGGTTATCTCATACCCAGCTATAAGCCCACTTACTTAACTTCCTCACTGTTCCAGATCTTGCTGTGCTAACCTTTAATTTGCTTTTTAACACTAGCTTCTGTTCTCACTGCAACAGTAAATGAGGAACTTGCTGTTTTTACCATGAGCTCCTTTCCCTTAGTACCTACAGAGAGCTATGTCCTGCATCAAGAGAGCAGTCACTTGCAAAGGAACCAAGGTTGTATGTGTACATATGCCTATATTGAGACTCCCATCTCTAGACCCTACATATTCTGAAACCAGTCTCTAGCCACATAACTGCCCCGACGCCCTGGCAGTCCTGGTGTATAGAACCAAGTACTTTTTTTTTTTTTACGTGCATTGGCAGTTTGCTCGCATGTGTGTCTGTGTTAGGGTCTTGGATCCCCTGCAATTGGAGTGAGCTTCCATTTGGGTCCAAGAATTGAACACAGGTCCTCTGGAAGAGAAGCCAGTGCTCTTAACTGCTGAGCCATCTCTCTATTCCCCAAGTCCTTAATGTTACTTTACTTTTCTCCTTTCTGGTCAGGTGCCTGCAGATGATGTCTGTTGTCAGTGGTATCCAGCATCTTCCGGGCTGATCCATGGTCACTTCCCGGGATGGCAACAAGGTGACTTAGCTGAGGATGACCCTGACTGAAAGGCTTCGTGAGAAGATATCTCAGGCCTTCTACAACCATGGGCTGCTCTGTGCATCCTATCCCATTCCCATCATCCTCTTCACAGGACTCTGCATCTTAGCCTGCTGGTATGTTTTCAGTTTGCCCCTTATGTGGTAGAACAGTGTGGGGTGACAGTAGATGTCACTAAACCTAACTGTGGTGGAGCTCTTAGATGCTGGGTGTTTTTATGTAGAGGGGACTTAGTGAGGATACTCCCTGGAGCTGCATAGGAGAGTTCTAAGGCATTTTCCCTTCAGTGTCAGTTAATAGTAAGAGTCTGAGCACTGCAAGGCAGTGTGGGCTTGTTTGAACAGCTCCTTGGACACCTATAAGCTGGCTCAGAAGACTTGCTTGTCTTGTCACTTTCCCATGTTCATGTACAGCCGCCCTCTGATTCCTTGGTACTTCTTGGGGCCTGCAGTGTGGCAAGGTCTGTAGTAAAAGCCATGGATACTTGTGTCTCTTGCCTGTCTTTCACAGGCCTCGTAGAAGCCTGAAGGCTGATTATGATTTTGTACAACGAGGGGCTTGATGTAAGGTGGTCTTCTGAACCATATGACATTCTCAGCCCTGTGAAGAACGCACCTTAATATCATTTTCTCTAGAAAAAAAGATGTATTTTGCAGGCCTGGGTGTGGTTCAATGGTGGAGCTTTGTCTGGTGTGCTCAAAGCTCTAGGTTCAGTTCCTAGCATGGAAAAAAAAGTTTTCCAGATTCACTGTATACAGTGCTATGATCTAAGTCTGGCTCGAGACTGACCCTCCTGTTCTGATCTGTTATAAATGATCCCAGATGTTCCACTAACTTACGGTAAGAAAGATGAGTATCATTCATGAGAGCTTCCTCCCTGGTGCCAAGTCAGGAATATAATTAAATTTCTCACTTGTCCTCACAATACTTAGGAAACGGTCCAGTTATCTCTTCATTCCACAAAGGGTGTCGGAGTTTAGTGACACGCTGTGTCTGTGCCACTGTCTCTGTTGCCTGCCTGCCTCTTTTCATTCTGACTCAGTATCCATTGGTGTCTAAGATCTACCTGACTGGATTGCATATTATAAAACACACATGCCCCATGATGAATTAGGAGTACTGTGAGAAATGCTGGCTAGTTTTGTTTTGTTTTGTTTTAAAAAAAAAAAAAAACAAGCAAAAAGTCAAAATTCTCTGTTAACTGACCTCTTCAGTGGTTACTTCTCTAGGTCTTGTTTAGAGGTTGGGCAGGTTTTGAGACATATGGTGGTATCAAAACTGTATGGAATCTTACAGGATACGGCAGGTTCTCAGCCTGAGTCTCAGTCTCAGTCTCAGAATCATATGGAAGGTGGGCTAAACCCAGTGGGCTTTCATTGATGAGGTTTTTGGTGAACCTAAAAGCTTGCTGCTGTGACAGGTCCCCAAGCCTGGGGATTACACACTGGGAAGCACTAAGCTTTTGTATGTGCCTGGACCTCTACAAGGACCAGGCTAGCCTAGAACTCACCGAGATCGCCTGCCCCTGCCTCTCTAGTATGGAGACTAAAGGTATGTGCCACCATACTAAGCCCCCAAAAACTATTTTTTGAGGACGAACTACTTCTGTGGGCCCTTCAGCAGCTTCTCTATTTGTATTGCAAGCTACTGGGGTATTTGTAGAAAGTGTTCACTACATTCTTATTTTTTCAGTTTGTATGCTTGTGTAGAAGTCAGAAGAAAACTTTGTGCACTATGTGGGCCTGATAGATGGAGTCAAGTCCATCCTTCAGCAGGTGTCCTGCCCACTGAGCCATCTCAACAGCCTTAACTGAATGTCTTTTGTCATCTTAACACATTTCGCATGAATAGCTCACAGGCTGGTGCCTTTGAAAGGCTAACCAGATAGACCTGTCAAGCGCTAGGATCTCTACTCTGGAAGCACAGATCTGTTTTGAAGTCCTGGGCAATTTCTTATACTGATACCGGAAGGGGAGCTTGAGAATCAGAAGTTCAGTGGACTGCTGGTGGTGTCTATTTTTACATTGGCAGTGACACACTGCCAAGCCTCATATTGTTCACCTTGGGAAGTGGGGGATGAATGGTGGCTTCTTCACCCGTGTAGTATAGGACGCACTCCAGGAGTGGCTTTGTAGTCAGTTTCCTGGGGTGCCATGTAGGAATTTGGAGATAGTCCACTTTGTCTGAGCCATGACACGGACATGACCTTATGTCTGTCCCTTCTCCCTGACAGGAACTCATTGAGCTCTTGGACCTAGGCACACAAAGCCCGGTGTCATTTTCTTTTTCTTTTTTTTTTTTAATTAGATATTTTCTTTATTTACATTTCAAATGTTATCCCCTTTCCTGGTTTCCCCCCAACCTCCCCTATCCCATCCCCGCTACCCCTACTCACCAACCCACCCACCTCCACTTCCCTGTCCTGGCATTCCCCTACACTGGGGCATCGAGCCTCCACAGGACCAAAGGCCTCTCATCTCACTGATGTCCAAAAAGGCCATCGTCTGCTGCATATAGGCTGGAGACAGGAGTCTCAATGTCATTTTCTATTCTGGGGAGTTTTTCTGTTGAACAACTCCCTTTCTGTCAAAGCCTTGAGGTGCCTGGAGGAAGCAGCCAGCACTTAGTGATCCTGCTAGATAGGCAGGCTCCCCTAACTGTTGCTCTTTGTTCCTTAGATGAGGTTTGTTAGGCCCCAAAGGAGCTGCGCTTACTCTCCCTGCTGAGATCCCGCAGCTACCTGAGCTAGAGAGTGCAGCTGTGTTTACCTGTTCATCACCAAGTCCCCTCTAAAAGGCACAGAGCAGGACTCAGGGGTGGTGACTAATGAGGGCTTACGAATGCACCTTTCTCCATCTGGTTGAAGGGCATTGAGGCTGAGAGGCTGTGTCTACAGGAGCCAGGCTGCTCAGACAGCACCAGGCTCTGACTTTCTTCTCTAAGCTGGTGCTGAGGTGTCAGTGATGGAGAGCTGAGGCTACTCCTTCAAATAGCCTGAGTGCTGAGCCTTGTGAGTGGCTTTGGTAAGTTCTCGCCTGCCTGACTCCTAAAGGTAGTAAATGTTAACTCCTTCCCCTGGGAAAAGCTGATGAAACTTGTAGCAAATAGACATTGTAGCAAAGTTGTAGTTATATTTCCTAGAGGTTAGGCTACTAGGACCCAAGGGGGTGGCCTAGCTCCGAGGCAAACTTTACCTTAGACCTTCCCTGTGTGTGTGTGTGTGTGTGTGTATGCACACTCATAGGCAGGAAAGGGTACATGACATAGAATCCACTCAGAGAGGAATTTGGCATCACGATGAAGGCATATTAACCCCCTGAGGATGGCAGTCTTTCAGGAATGTGAGAACCGATTTGGTCCCTTTCCCTCTTGCTCTTCCTTTCAGAGAGTTACTGGTCCCTTCAGCTGGGCTGTGTATCTCAGCTGTAGTGACCTGTACTCAACCGTTTGGTCCCTTTCCATCCACACCTCAGGTTCTGTGATTACCTTTGTGGTCACACAATGAGCTATGTAACAGCTTGCCTTTGTCTATGGTCTTTTCACAATAAGAAAAGAAAATCAGAGTAACTTAAGCCTGTCCGTGCTCTTGGTTAGGTCAGCCAGAGTGGCTGAGATCAAAGTTTCAAAGCTCCCTGACCTCTGCTCTAAAGCCTGAACTCTGGAGGGGCCCAGAGGCCAGTTCCTTAGACCATTCCCTGACACTGCCCAGTTGAACATTCAAAGCAAGAATCTCCTCTTCTTCTGGTGTTACAGACTCTGTTAAAAACAAAAACAAAAAAACAAAAACAGCCACAACAACTCGCCAAAGCTTGTAGGAAATCACAGACTGCTTTGTCACGCACAGTTTACTCAAGGTGATCGGTAAAGCTGGAGGAAAACCCTCAGGCTTTCCTCCCCGGCTCTCCTGGCCTCATATCATTCACCCTGGGAAGTGGGGGGTGAGTTAGTGAGCTGGGTTTGGGGTCACACTTGGCAGTCACAGTGCCCAGGAGGCAGAGGTAGGTGGGTCAAGGCCAGCCTGATCTGCATAGCAAGTTCCAGGCCACCCAGGGCTGTGCAGTGAGACCTGTCTCATAAACAAAAGCAAAAGGTCAGCACTTAAGAGCACTGGCCGCTCTTCCGGAGGACCCAGGTTTGATTCCTGTTACTCACGTGGCGGTCCACAGCCATCTGTGACTCCAGCTGCAGGGCCTCTTCTCTTCTGTTCTGTGAACACCTGGCATGCAAGCCCTGCAGACACATAGGCAGGCAGACGCCTGTGCAAAAAATGAATTTTAGTTACTTTAAAATACTAGATGGTTAAGCACTGGTGCCACACAACCTTAATCCCAGCACTTGGGAGGCAGAGGCAGGTAGATAGATCTCTTGTTCAAGGCCAGCCTGGTCTACAGAGTAAGTTCCAGGATAGTCAAGACTACATAGAGAAGCCCTGACTTGAAAAACAAAGACAAACAAAAAACTAGAATGAGAACATGAATCTCCCAGCTTTTTTATCTCTAGGAAGGTGTATCATGTGACATCTTCTTTGACCTGTTTCTTGGCTGCGGTGTCTCCAGTGTCTCCTAATCTCAATAGAGATAGTTGGAGAGTGAGAATGGGTCGAGTGAGGAGGTAGGCGCTCAGCAGTTAAGAGCACTGACTGCTCTTGCAGAGGTCCTGAGTTCAATTCCCAGCAACCACATGGTGGCTCACAACCATCTGTAATGGGATCTGATACCTTCTTCTGGTGTGTCTGAAGACTGTGACAATGTACCCATATACATGAAATAAATAAGTCTTTAAAAAAAGGGGGGGATGGGGGAGGCTCAGGTACTAATAGGACACTGTAAGCCTCACAGAGGAGTTTGAACGTTAGTCCAAAACTGCTTATATACAAGGAAGAGGTTTGAACTCTACAATCAGGGAGTCTAGTTGGGCTGATAGAATATCAAAAGTTCAAGGCCAGCCTGGGAAACTTAGTGAGACCCTGTTTCAAAATAAAAGGTAAAAGAGGACTGAGGATATAGCTTAGCGTTGACCCCTGTTCTACCTTGGGCAAGGCTCAAGTCAGTTGCCATGGCAACAGTGAAGGAGAGGCAAAGACAGTTTTTAGATAAACAAAAGTGCAGGGAATGCCTTACTTGTGCTGATTTCAGTTATTTCACCTTTAAGTCAGGTGATATTTTCTTATGCCCGCCATATCTGCTATTGAATCCCTGTTTTAAAGTATTATTATTGCCTGGGTGTACGGTATACTCTTTCAGTACCAGCACTTGGGAGACAGAGTTCTGTAGAGAGAGCCTCTCTCAAAACACAGACAGACACTATTCTGGGCTGGCAAAATGACTCCACAGGTAGTGGTGTTTGCCACCAACTCTAATATCCTGAATTTACTCCCTATTTAATCCCCATGACCCACGTGGTAGAAGAAAAAGAGCCACCTCCTACAGGTTGTTCTCTGACTTATACCTACACATACACACGCAATGTGGGGTACACACACAAATAAATGTAGAGCTATAAAACATCATTCAGAGTAGGCCATTATATACTTAAAATGCTGATTGTAAGTCTCTAGGTGACTCCTAACAACTTGTAAACAGATGAGGAGAGAAGGACGTTGCTCAGGTAGAGGCATGTGAAAGGAACAGGGTTCAGTCTCCAGTCTACAAATGCTAAAGCCTTTTGAGCTGGATATGGTGATGGTGTATACCCATAATCCCCTACACTCAGGAGGTGGAGATAGGAGGATCAAGAATTCAAGACCACGGTTTGAAGAGATGGGTCAGTGCTTAAAAGTAGTTGTTCTTATAGAGGACCCGGGTTGGTTCCCAGCACCCATGTGGCAACTAACAGTTGTTTGTCTGTAATTCAGGTATTGGGAGATCTGATGCTGTCTTACCTGCTCTTCAGGCCTGCACATATGTGCTATACAGATCTATATACAAGCAAAAAAGTCCATGCACATCAAATAAAAGTAAATCTTGGGAAAAAAATTCAGCACCATCCTCAGCTATGTGGCAATTTTGAGACCAACTTGGGCTATGAGACCCTTTCTCAACCCCCTTCAGTCCAAATGAACATCTATAAAAAAGGAAAGAAGGGAATCAGAATGGCTTACTCTGAAAGTCAGTGACTAAATAGTATTTTCTCAAGGAAGATTTTCTCAGTGTGACATGGTTGTCCTGGTACTCACTCTGTAGACTAGGCTGGCATTTAACTCAGAGATCCACCTGCCTTTGTCTCCCCATGGATTCCAGAGTGTGCTAGCACTGTGCAGTTAAATAATTTTTAAGGCAAAAAGTTAATAATGGAAGAATTAAGGAACAAAAACCAAGTAATATATAGAAAATAAACAATGAAATGGCCTAAGTATATTCTTTATGAGTAATCTCATTAAATGAAATCAATTAAGCTTTCTTATTAAAAGGAAGGACTGGGAACTAGACAGATGGCTCAGTGCTTAAGAGCACTGGCTCCTCTTCTGGAGGATCTGGGTTCAATTCCCAGCACCCACATTGCAGCCTATCACTGTCTTTAACTCCAGTTTTAGGGAATCTGGCACCTTAATATAGACATACATACAGCCAAAACACCAATGTGCATAAAATAAAAATGATTAAAAAAATAAAATCAGTTTTAAAAAGGAGGCGGGACTGGTAGATTAAACACAAAGAGTTGTCTGACTGCTGTCTCCAGGGCACTTTACACAGCCCTGTAGGAGCTGCAGCAATGGCTCAGCACTTTAGAGCACTGGCTGCCCTTCCAGAGCACCAAGGTTTAGTTCCCAGCACCCACGAGGCAGCTCACAGCCGTCTGTAATAAGGGGTCTAACATTCTCTTTTCTTCTGGTCTTCATGAGGACTGCACATGTGTGATGTGTAGACACACATGCAGGCAAAACAACACATACATAAGATAAAAATAAATTGCCTGGAAGCTGAAGAGATGGCTCAGTGGCTAAGAGCACTGGCTTGCTCTTCCAGAGGATCTGGGTTCAATTCCCAGCACTCACCTGTGGTGCACAGAAATACAAACAAAATATATGTTCACACAAACATTCATACATAAAAATAAATAAGATCTTGAAAAAATTTAAAATAAAAATACCTTATAGATAAATAAAAATTAAAAATAAAAAGTTACCTTATGGATAGGCACTATAGTTTAAATATAAGATCACAAAGAGACAGAAAATGCTATGCTAGAAAGAGATATCACATGCAAATAGTAACTGAAGGAGACCCAGAAGGGCTTTAATCATACAACAAACTTCAAAGTTATAAAAGGCAAGGGACATAAAAGTGGTAACGTTCTGGGGCTGGAGAGATGGCTCAGTGGGTAAGAGCACCGACTGCTCTTCCAAAGGTCATGAGTTCAAATCCCAGCAACCACATGGTGGCTCACAACCACCCGAAAAGAGATCTGAGGCCCTCTTCCCGTGTCTGAAAACAGCTACAGTGTACTTACATATAATAAATAAATAAATCTTAAAAAAAAAAAAAGTGGTAACGTTCTATGAAAGGATGATATAATAGCTGTCAGCACACACAGCAGACCACAGAACCCCAGACAGACTGTTTACAGTAATGGTGGCAATTTCAATCTACTTCAGTAAAGGATATGACATCCAGACAGGAGCCAGGTGTGTGCATGTCTGTAATCCCAAGGATTAAGGCATCCTCAACTGTGTAATAAATTCAAGGCCAGCCTAGGTTACATGAGATTTACCTCGAAATAAACAAAAAACCTCAAACTATAAAAAGCAACAACCAGCTAAGGTCACTAAGGAAACAGGCTCAAGACAACTGTTAGAGCAGTAAGCATAGACAGCGCCCACCCAGCAGCCAGAATGCACCTGTTGCCACAGGTGCGAGGCCTCGGAAAGTCAAAATAAGATCAGCAGCAGAAGGAAACAGGAAAATTCATAGATCTGTAGAAATCAAAACTATCGAGCCAAAGAAATGAGACATTAGAGAATGCCTTGAGATTATGGAAATAAAAATCACAGCACACTGCCAAACAAAAACAGAGGCTTAGAAACTTACTAGATACCCGGCGGTGCTGGTGCACACCCTTAACCCCAGCACTCGGGAGGGAGCAGCAGGAGCAGGCGGATCTGAGTTCGAGGCCAGCCTGGTCTACAGAGTGAATCCCAGGACAGCCAGGGCTACAGAGAGAAACCCTATCTCAAATATTCAGAAAAAAATTACAGTACACCAAAAATACAATAATCTGTGAGCAGGTCTTCCTTGGGTCTCAGTTCTTCCCTGGGTGGCCCTGTCACCTTACACTGGTAGGGAAATGCCTAGATCTGAGAGGAAGCAGTGCTTGGAAAGCCTGTTCCTGGGTACCTACAGGCAGAGCACGGGCTTCACACACGGGAGACAACAAAGTGTGTCACTCAGGCCAGAGAGGCAAGGCTGAGGCATCCTGACTGCCAGGGTGCCCAAGAGAAACTAACAAATGGACAAACTCACCGGCTAAGGTGCCCCTGAAAGGATGACCCTTGAGTCTAAGGTGACCATGAGATTGGTAACCTATAGGACTGTGGTGGTTAGGTGATGGACAGGCACAATGATGAGTGTAGAAATCAAGTTAACAGGAAGTTGTCAGGGAAGTTTATAGCATGGAGTAACCTGGCCCTAATCTCAGCTCTGAATCTGCACATAAACCCTCAGGTGTTGCTTGAGGTCTTCCCTGCTTCCTGAGTGAGTCTCTTTCCCTCTTGCTTAATGTCATCTGAAGCCCACCTGGCCTGGTTTTGCTCTCTGACTGCAATGTAAATTTTGAGAGCAGAGATCTTGTCTACCTTGTGCATCTCTGGGCCTTGCACAATGTCTGGCCCTGAGTTCATGCTCAAATATTTGTTGAAAGAATGATTACTGAGAAAACAACCAGTCCGGTTGCCCATTAGTGGTAACACAACTGCCAGACCTGAGTGGTCAGGAAGCCATGTCCAGAAAGGAAGCGGAAGCAAGCGTGCAGATTTCTCTGCCAAGGAAATGTCACTCTTGCCAGTCGCACACCCCTAGGTTAGGCATGTCTTGGACGTAGCATAGCAGCTGGAAAGGAAAGCAGTCTTCATTTCCCAAAGATGCGTTCCTCCTCATTTGTGTCTTTGACACAGGTCATTCTGTGTATCCTAAGCTGTCTTGGAGCTTACCATGTGGCCTAGGCTGGCCTCAAATTTATAATCTGGCTTCCCAAGTATTGGGATTGCAAGCATCTGGTATCACACTCAACCCCAAATATGCTTTCATATTGTCTTTGTTTATAGTTCCATTTAAATGGTGTATCATTTTGAGGCTCACTACTTGGTTTGGGATTGGTTGGTAGCTGAATGATAACTTAATCGTTCTTTGTCTTCTCTTTAAATTGAGACTTCCATTTATTATGGATCATGGTGCTTGCCTCCTACAGAGAAGTATTCATATAGCTAATACACTTTAAATGCTTAGAATAGTTCCTGGCACGGGGCTAGAGAGATGGCCCAGCAGTTAGGAGAACTTGCTACTCTTCCAGAGGACAAGACTTGGTTCCCACACGCACATGGCCACACCTATCATGTGTAACTCCAGTTTCAGCGAATCTCGTGACCTCTGGCTTCTGCAGGCACTTTGTGCATGGGGTGCACAGACAAACATGCTGGCAAAATAAAATACACATGTGCACAAAATAGAAATAAGTCTTTAAAAAATCATTTCTAGCCTCGTGTATTAAGCCTCATGTAAGAGGTTCCATTATTATTATATTTACCTTGTCCCCTGGGCTTCTGCCTTCATCGCCTGAAATTAAAAGTAGATGGAAAAATATATGTGTGTAAACCAAAACTCAAGAACTACAGACAACATCAGCATCACATGAAACAACCCAGACCACCCATCCAAGCAGGCAGGGTGCTTCACACCCAGAAATCCCAGCTACACACCCAGAAATCCCAGCTACACACCCAGAAATCCCAGCTACACACCCAGAAATCCCAGCTACACACCCAGAAATCCCAGCTACACACCCAGAAATCCCAGCTACACACCCAGAAATCCCAGCGTCTGGAAGGCTAAAGGATGTGGCTTCAAGGCCAGCTTGGACTTCATAGGAAGACTGAGTCTCAAATAACCAATGATTATAATTTATTTCCTTCCTTTCTTCCTTCTTCCCTCTCTCCCTCCCTCTCTTCCTTCCTCTGAAGCTATACGATTACCTCTAGATTTTTTTATTTACAGAATTTTTATTTTTATATGTTTGTCTGCATGAGTGATTGCGACATGTTTGAGTGCCAAAGGAAGCCAGAAAACCCCCTGAGTGAAAGTTCCAGACGCACATGCTCCAGTAAGTGCCAGGACTGAACTCGGATCCTTGGGAAGCAGAAAACATCCTTACTGTTGAGCCATCTCTCCAGTCTTCATAGCTTTATTCTCAATAACTCAACTGTAAACAGCCAAGTGTCCCTTGGCAGAGAAGTAGACACCGTGTACTATAATACATTCATTAAGTGGGATGCTACAGACCCGTGATGTCGGGGTGTTATTGTAATGCTGGTGTTGAACACAGGCCTTGGAGATGCTCGGCAAGCACTTCCCCACTGACCCCATCTCCAGCTCTAATATGTGTGCATAAACAGGAGAGCCTCACTGCCGGGCAGCAGTGGCACTTGCTTCCAACCCCAGCACTCAGGAGGCAGGGGCAAGTGGATCTCTAAGTTTGAGGCTAGCCTGGTCTACACAGAGAGTTCCAGGACAGCCAGGGCTACAGAGAAACCCTGCTTCAAAAAACCAAAAACAAAGAGTTAGTGGCTCTGCATGTACTAACATATATGAATATACCAGATACTTACATATATTGAACCATTTACAATAAAGTACATAAATAGGATAGATAATTTACTTTATATTACGCTCAAAAATAGGCAAAGCTGGGCTGACAAGATGGCTCAGTGGTAAGGGTGCTTGCTGCTAAGCCTGACAGCTCGAGTTCAGTCCCTGGAGTCCACGTAGTACAGGGTCGAAAGCGCCAGCTTCTGCAAGCTGTCCTCTGACCTCAACACATGCCTGGACGGTGCACCCCTACACTAAATAAACAAATGGATGTAAAAAATAAAAGAGAAAACTGTGGTCGATGTGTGGCTGCACATCAATGAACGAGTCTCAGCACAACAAACAAAAGAAAAGCAAAATGACTCTGTAGCAGGAGAGACTGCAGCACTGCCTGTGGAGAGGGTGTGTTGACGGCTTGTGTTCAGGGCTGTCTTCTGAGGTTCTGCACATGTTCTGTAGCTTGACCTAGGTGGTGATTACCTACAGGTTTATGCGCAGATGAAAACTGTACACCTGAGGTGCATGTGTCGTACTGTTTGTAGGTCGCTTCTTCTTTTGTCTGTTGTCTTGTTTTCAGGGTACCGACTCATCATTTTACCACACGAAGGCCTCAAATTTGCCACTCTCTTACACAGTTTATGTCTGAATCTTAAAAAAAACTTAAGTGATACATGAAACAAAATAAACAAAATATGCATGTATTACATATCTTGCTGACATGAGGACAGTTTTTTTACATGTGATGGACCCGTTAACTTCTGCTCCATGTGGCCTGTGTGATCCCCAGCCTCACAACCTTTATGATTTGTCCCTTCAAATAGAGCAGTTCCTCACTGTCTGAACCTGAATTGGTGTCCTCTCCCCTAGTTTTAATCCTCTGTCTGATTGATAAGACTTTGTTTTTAGAGTCTTGTCTAAAGTCTCAGAGAACAGCCAACCAGCCTGTTATACTAGTTAGGTTTCTTTGTTTTGTGGCTGAAATATGTTTAAAAATTCTGGTCTCCATGATGTCTGAATTTCAGCTCTGAAATTCTGTGGTGAATGATATGTTTTTACACAGTTCTGGCAGAGGGGATGCACTTGAAATTGCAGTGGCTCCTGTGTTGCTACCGTCTCACAGACCCTGCCTCTCAGATGTCCTCATTCTTTCTCTCCTTTTCCTTCCCCCCAGCTACCCGCTGCTGAAGCTCCCCTTGCCTGGAACGGGACCCGTGGAATTCTCCACGCCTGTGAAGGGTTACTCGCCCCCGCCTGCGGACTCTGACCACAAACAAGGAGAGCCCAGTGAGCAGCCGGAGTGGGTAGGTGCTCGGCTCCTCACTGAGGAGAGCCCAAGCAGAGAGCTGATTGGTGGAGGCAGACTCTGCAAGTGACCGCGAGAGTGGTCAGCTTCAGACTAGTGAGCTCATGTGCTTACCTGCTTAACAAAGGCACCGAAGTGTCTAGTTGTGCACTTAATGAGTAACCTTTATTGAAAGAAAACAATGACACAGAAATGTGGGTGTCCTAGAAAAAACGAGGGTGTGACTAGCTGGACCTGGGGTCATACCGGGCCTGCTCACACACCATGTGCAGAGACCAGCTGACAGGTCATCTAGTCTTTGGTCCTAGGTAGTCATGCGAACAGCAGCGCATCCCCAGGCTGAGCCTAATTTTCTCAGATCAGTAAGTACTTTTTTTCCAATATTCATAATCCAGTCAGGTAGTTTTAAAAGTAAAGTTTGGTTTTTGTTATTATTGTTGTTGTTTTTTAAACTAGAAGGAAAGTTGAAGCCCAAGTACTTGAGTGCCTCAGTTACTTAGCTTATGAGGGTCAGTACTGGGTTAGGACTCTTTGCCCCCCAGCCCTACTGGCTCTGAGGAGCTCTGAGCTGAGCATTGATATGAGTCTACTTGAAGGCCGAGACTTGGAACCCCACTCACTGTGGTGTCTATACTTGCTATGTGAAGCGCAGAAGCTTGAGGGCTCGTGTTTGGGTCTTACCTACCGTGCCAGGCCAGTGTGCCTAGCTCCTCGTCTGGTTCTTTGGCTCCATAAGCTGGTGCCAGGCGTGCTTAGTTTGTTGAGGAAAAGCAAAGGTTGGGGCGAGTGCCTCTTCTCCACCTCTCAGGATAGCACC